>NW_017731892.1:530832-685368 GCF_001890085.2 Hipposideros armiger
AATTCAACATTTACCAATATAAAGATGAAACTAAGAAAAGTAAGATCTATAAAGACGTGCACAAGTTTGGGAGAACTTTTATAGAAAGGAGGTAAACTTGGACTATGTATTAAAATTAACCTATTAGGTGTTTATGAACTTAACAATTGTGGCTATCAAAATGTAGGTATTACTAAAAATGTCCATATATTGAAATAAATTATGAAATAAATGTATGAATAAATTAACATTGGAGCATCAATTTTGATAGACTTTAACAAACTGTTCATTTCATAGGCACAAATATGATGAGAAGGGTTTATAGAGAGGTATTACTCCATGGGTATATGAAGAAAAATAGCTTTTTTTCTCCCTGGAAAATAATGACAGCAACTTAACTCTATAAAGTTTCTGACGTTTAAAGTGATTTAACTTTATAATACTGGCTTATGGATCAGAGAACTGGAATTGAGTGTCATCTCTAGCAGTAGTTTGACTTTGTACACAGTAAGGAAGATTTCATTATCCTTATAATTTTACTAAATATTGAAATTACTGATTTTCTTTTACTGTAGTGCCATAGGCACTGTAATAAAGTAATCTGCTTGGAGAGGCAAGATTTTTGTCTGGAGGCTTGAAATTTCAAAAATGATGGAAATTCCATAAGATTTAGAAATATTCAACTGGAGGAATATGGCTGCTAGAAATCGTGAGGAAGAGAGGAGAGTAAAACTATCCTACCCCATGGCACCTCCCCCCAGGCTGAGAAGAAAATACCTTTAAAAATTTGTAATGGTTAAATTAGAATAATACAATTAATAATACTTGAGGAAGGTACTTTTTCCTATGAAGGGGAATTCAAAGCCACAACATCAGCTTGTTTTGAGTGTGCCAGGGTTCGTTGCTTAAACTTGCCCTTGCAGAAACATGATGCTGTCTAGGAACCCAGTTGAAGAAGCGCCTTGCAGACAGGTGCACGCTACGCTAATTCACTAGGCTTGAAACTTCTCAACTTGTTAATATAGAGAGCAAACATCATTTCAATAAGATTAGATCCTCATGTGCACTGAACTTGTGGGAAACATCTAACTTTTTACTCTGTTACATCTTAGTTATCACCTTAGATTAAGTCGGTTGTTGCCCTTTCTACTTTTGCTGAAGATTCCTCCTTTGAAATGACTTCCACATTGTAGGTGTATGTGCTCATTTGGTTGCATCCACATCCTAGTCATGATGGTACCTTCACTGTGAAGCATCACTCATCATCGCAGTACCAAGAATTACCTTAGAATTTAATTCTAATTACCCTTCTAATAAAACAAGTTTAGTTACCATATATTGGCTACTTACTACATATCCAGTGCCACACAAAGTGCTCTCTATGTGTTATCTTACCTCATCTTTTCAACAAGCCTGTAAAATAAATGCTGGTATTAGAACTATCTCACAGCAGCCCATGTAAGGGCTGGCAACGTTGGTGTTATTAGCACCACACTCTAATCAGCTGAGCTAACCAGTCACCCCCATATTACAACTATTTTAAAGGTCAGGGATTTGAGACTCTCTGTGGATAAGAAACTTGCTCTAAGACAAAAATTGAAAAATTGCAATATGGACCCTAATTGTTTGATTTCAAAACTTAAAGCCACATTTCAGAATAAAGTAAAACTTATTTTATTTTTTAAGCTGAGCCATCCTGCCACCTGTTGGCAGTTCAACGGCAGCTCAGCTCAGGCCAGGAATCAAACCGGCAACCCTGTTGTTCAGAGCTTGCACTCTTGAGCAAGCTCTTAACCAGCTGAGCCACTCGGCCAGCCCTAATAGAACCTATTTTAAAATAACTACTTATGTCAATCAGAAAAAATAAAAGGAAAACACAGAGTAATTTTTACAACTATAAAGAGTGTTTAGAAAGTCATAAGTTTTATAAAATAATAGTTCAATTAGTAAGAATCTAATTATTATACATAAATAAAATTTAAAACAACTATAAAATTTCCCTTTAATGCCATAAATACAAAATTCCTAGAAATAAATAAAATAAAATGTAGTGTAAAACTTCTAAGGAATTAAGTATTATACTTGAGACTTTAGGAATGACCTACAAAATATTAAATATACCATGTTCATGGACAAAAATATTAAATATCAAAATGATGTCAAATATACTTTATTATAGAATTAATGAAATTCCAGGCTAAATACAAATAGGCTTCTTTGTGGAATTTACAATGCTATTTCTAAAATTATGAAGAAACAAGAATATCCTTGATATTTCTGAGAAAAAAGAGCTGGGAGAAGAGAGCTTGCTTATGTTATATCAGGATTTATGATGAAGGCTCTAGTAATTCAGTGTGAAGGGTCAAATAAATTAACCCCCAAAGTAGGATAGACAAGTAGTCTTTATAAAAAAAAATGTTATGCATAGAATATATGGAATTTTACTATATAACAGGTTGATATGTCAAACCAACAGGGGAAACAAATTGTTCAATATATGCGTCTATTAAAATGTCTTAATATGAAAAATTAAATTGGTATCTATTTCGCATCACATGTAAAAACTACCTCCAGCTTGTTTGAAGACCTAAATGGCAAATGCAAAACCAATCAATTTTAGTTAAAAATAAAAATGAATATTTCTCTAAACTTTGAGTAGAGAAGTATTTTTTAGCACTATTAAATACATCCTAGCTATGATAAAACTGATAAATTGTATTTAATAATTATTCATCCAAATATCTCTTAAATGGAAAAATAAGTTATGAACTTGATATATACTTGGTGAAGATGCCTCAAACACAACTGAAAAAGGAATATTATCAAGATTGTCACATAAACATTAAAGATAGAAAAAGACAGCTCCAAATAGAAGAATATGCAGACCTGAATAAGCGCAAATGAAGAAAACCATTACGCCAATAAAAATGTAAAGAGGTACCAAACACAGTTATTGCTCAGAGATTGGCAAAGCTTTAGTATCTCACGGCATCAGTGTTGGCAAACAGGTCCCCTTCTAACTGCCTTTCGGAGGGTAAGTTAGTAAACCATTTGGGGAGACGTCTTGGCATTATCTTGTACAATTAAACATCCCAAAAGGATAGATAACCTGGCAGTTCGCCTCCTAGGTATGTCTCAAGAGAACGTTTTGTACATATGCACCGGGAGACACGCAAGAATGCTCAGAGCAGCAAAAGGCTGCAATGCAACAACCTAATATGCATGGGCAGGAGGGTGGTGTAATGTCATGGCTTGTTTATGTAATGCTCTAATGGAAAGCAACTAATACACCGCAGTGAGACACCTGTACAGGTGTGTCTTAGCAACTGAGTTTAAAAGGCAAGTGTTAACATATACCCAGTGTCTTTCTTAAGTAAAAGACAACTAAGAAAGCAGTATAGTTAAAAAATATTTGCACCAATATACTTATATTTATATATTACACACACACACACACACACTTGGCATATGTATATGTATATATACACATATATCTTATACTTATATATAAACACACACATGAATACATTCATATGCATTTACACATATATATATATGAAAACTATATATTTTCAAAGTCATGGGAATGATAAGAACAGGATCAGTACAGTGACTCAGGTAGGGAGGGGAAGGGCGCCTAGATAGAGATTTTGTCAAATATTCTAGAGTTCATGTAGGTGTTTATTTTATTTTGAATATATGATTTAAGTCTATCGTTGAAAACAAATGATTATTCACATACACACACACACACACACACACACACACACACACATACTCATACAGGGTGCCAAAAAATGTATACACATTTTAAGAAAGGAAAAAACTACTAAAATTGTAATATTTAATATATACTGATAACAAAAGATGAATACAAGTCATGTGTATACATTTTTGACACACCTGGTGTGTGTGTGTGTGTGTGTGTGTATGAAACTAATGCACGATAAGAATGTACCATACAAAAATAGAGCTTGTTTTAAAATGATTTTCTCAACTTAACTACTTTAACTCCAGCATTTTCTATTTTGCTTTCAGCTTGATTATTTCCTGAATCAGATCCACAAGCTCCAAAGATGTCTGGATGAACAGAAAGAAGCAAATGAAAATTTGGAAATGGAACTCAGGCACTTATAAAACCGATAATTATTTCACAAAATATGCTGAATTCAAGACTGGGCCCTTAGATTAAAAAGTCTTTATATCTTTTTTCATATTTTCTTAAATATCAGTAACAATTTTGTTAACTAGAAATATGAATGAAAGAAACTTACAGACACTGAATACTTGAATCAATGGACTTCTTAGCTTTTATTATTTTTTTGCCTAATAGATGTTGTGTGTTATGACAAAGACAATTTAAATGTCATTTACAAAACAACTTTAGTTCTAAAAGGTATAAAATTTCTGAAAGGCAAAAGGAGCTCCCAGGATACATTTCACATAAAGCTGAAAGAATTATAATATCTGCGAGGAAAAAGTTGTAAACCATACAATTTGCTGGGTAGTTGATAGAGAGAACCACTGTATTTAATTGAAAGTAATGGTTTGTTTAAGTACTTGATAGCTTGTGCATATCTGTTTTTTATCTACATGGTGGGGGCGACTTGTGTGAAAAATGTTTTCACCCTAGAGAGGTACGAATAAACATGACAGAATTCTTGATATAAGACAAAAGTGGGCAGAGGTGTCAAATAATATGATTTGTATTATAAGCAGACTGAAAGGGCAAGCTAAGATTTGCACTCTAATTTATACAAATATTCTCAGAAAAGTAGTGGATTGTCTGTGATTAAAGCTAAGAAAAAGCAACAAGCGCCTCCAGGAAGCTGAAAGTGCTTTTAGACTTTTATCCGGGTGGACAGTTTGCAGTAAACCATTGGAAAGTGGCATCGAGACACAAATCAGGCTGAAATAAAGCCGTGATTCCCTCTTCATGGTATGAACAAAGCAAAGTATAAAATTGTACTTAGTGGACTATTTCCTTACGGCATTTTGATGTAGTATACTGCTTCATATCTTAGTTATTAAGAAAGAAATTTACTTTTAAAAGGACACTATATCAACTTACATAGCTATTTCCAAACGAAAGCAACTTGTAAAATAGAGACATACCTGGTTTTCCTCATCCCCCCACTGATTATGGGGGGAAAATGAAAGCTTATTAATTGAGTGAATAAAATTTTCTTTTATATGATACATACATATACTTGCTTTCTAGAAGTCTTTATCATTCACTGAGTCTCCCCTATTTGCCCGTTTCTTTCTCTAACTTGGAGGAAGGTCTTACTGATGGCAATTGTAGGACTGGGGGCAAAGAGGCCAGCCACTGGTCCTTCAGTACGCACTGCCGAGTGTTGGCTAGTCTGTATAATGTCTAGTCCATTTTGTCACTGCTTGCTGTGCTGCGTTCCCATGATGAAAGGTGAGCACGCTTCTTTTTACTTGACCTTCCTCATGATAAATTGGCTCTATCTTGGCTCTTTCTGATGTAACTGCACTTGTCTCCCTTCCCACCCCCTACAGACCAACCGACTGAGAGATTCAGCCTGCCAGAAACTTCAGTGTGGACCCCAGGACGGGCTCTCATCTCGGCCACAAATGAGAACTGAGTACAGCTCTGAGAAGCTGAATAGCAGCCCCTCTCTCTGCCTGACCATGTTCCTCTGCTTCTCTGTGGCTCTGCCCTACATGGGTGTGGGGCAGTGAAAGGCATCTTCCCCCCCAAGATCCCAAATACAGTGGAAAACGAAACTCTCCCTGCCCCATCCCTCAGCACCTAACTTACCGTCTGGAGCAATTCCTTGTACAAAACCCATCTCCAGACCAAAGCACATAAAGGGGAAACGAAAAACTCTTCTGGGATGGTTGCCCTTCCCGCAATCCCAGAGTCAAGGAAGGGTGACCTCTGATATCCTCACTATGTCATGTCCACTCTAGAGCTTGACTATTGTGAAGGCAGATGGGGTGGCTTCCTCCCTGATCTGCATACTGACTCTTGTTGACAGCTGCCATTTATGGGGCTACTAATGCAAAGCATCCTTCTAGGTGCTTCACATGTATTTACTCATTCAATCCTCATGAGACATGTGATGTGGCCTATTGTTACCCTCCTAAACCAAATGAGGAAATCAAGGCACAAGGGGTTAAAAAGGCAGAATTGTGGAAGAAAGTACTAGAATAGGATTAATTAATCCTTCTTCAGGAATGGGATTTACTTAGTGGACATTTGGTTTATACAGGTAATGGTTTATGACTGTTACTTGCTTCAATGGCTCCTCAACCAAATGTTGGGAACAAAAATGTTCCTTCAGTTATAGCTTGCTATGCAGCAAATTATGTCAAAACTTAGTGGCTGAAAGAACAATGATTTTGACTATTCAACATTCTGTGGGTTGACTGTGCTTGAAAAGTTGGTTCTGCTGTGTGTGATACTGGCTGAGTCACTCTTGAGGTTACATTCAGCTGGGAGAGTGAGTGGGGCTGGGATGCCTGTGACCTGGGCCTTTTCCTCTGCATAGTTTCTCTTCACATAGTAGAGCATCCCATCCTGCTTAAATGGCAGCAGGTTCCCAAGAGTGTAAATAAAATGAATTTTAGTCACTCTCCCTTCATACACCAAAACCAGACAATGACACTACAAAAGATAATTATAGGCCAATATCCTGAACATAGATGCAAAAGTCCTCAACAAAATATTAGCAACCCCAATATAGCAACACATTAGAAAAGTCATATACCGTGATCAAGTGGGATTGATTCCTGGGATACAAGGTTGTTTCAGTATCCACAAACCAATTAATGTGGTACACCACATAAACAAAATAAATGACAAAAATCATATGATCATATCAATAGATGCAGAAAAAGCATTTGACAAAATCCAACGTTCATTTATGATAAAAACTCTCAGCAAAGTGGGGTACAGGGTACATACTTCAATATAATAAAAAACATATACTTGTATGACAAACCCACAGCGAACATAATACTCAATTGGGAAAAGCTGAAAGCTTTTTCTTTAAGATCAGGAATAAGACAAGGATGTCCACTTTCACCACTATTATTCAACATTGTATTGAAAGTCCTAGCCATAGCAATCAGATAAGAAAAAAAATGAAAGGCATCCAAATTGGCAAGGAGGAAGTAAAACTTTCTTCATTTGCAAATGACATGATATTATATAGAGAGACTGCTAAAGATTACATGCACACACACACACATGCACACACAAAATAAATAAATAAATAAATAAATAAATAAATAATAAATAAATAAAAATGTAAAAACCAAGAAAAAAACAAACAAAAACTCTTAGAACCAATAATTCAGTAAAGGGGCAGGAGGTAAAATTAATATTCAGTTATAATTTGCATTTTTACACCAATAACAAACTATCAGAAAGAGAAATTAAGAAACTAATCTCATTTACAATTTTATCAAAAAAATAAAATACCCAGGAATAACCAAGGAGGTAAAAGACTTGTACTTAGAAAACAATAAGACATTGAAGAAAGAAATTGAAAAAGATACAAATAAATGTAAAGATATGTTATGCTCAGTGATTGCAAGAATTAATATAATTAAAATGTCCTTACTACCTAAAGCAATCTAGAGATTCAGTGTAACCCCTATCAAAATACCAATGGCATTTTGCACAGAAATAGAACAAATAATCTTGAAGTTTATATGGAACCACAAAAGACCTCGAATAGCCAAAGAAATATTGAGAAAAAGCAATAAATTTGGAGATATTACACTGCCTGATATCAAGCTATACTATAAGGCTATAGTAATCAAAACAGCATGATATTGACATAAAAACAGGCACATAGATCAGTGGAACTGAATAGAGAGCCCAGAAATAAAGCCATATCTATTCAGTCAACTAACTTATGACAAAGGAGGCAAGAATATACACTGGGGTAAAAGACAGTTTCTTCAGGGAAAACTGGACAGATACATGCCAAAAAAATGAAACTAGACTAGCATATACAAGAATAAACTCAAAATGAATTAAGGGCTTAAACATAAAACTGAAACCATAACCTCCTAGAAGAAAACATAGGCTTAAACTCCTTGACATGGCTCTTACCAATATTTTTTAATAAGTCTACCCAGGGAGGAGAAACACACACACAAAAAATAAACAAATGGAACTACATCAAAATAAAAAGTTTTTGCAGACTGAAGGAAAACATCAAAACAAGAAGACAACCTACTAAATAGGAGAAGATATTTGCCAATGATACATCTGAAAAAGGGTTAACATCCAAAATATATACAGAACTCGTACAACTTAACACTAAAAAAACAAACAATCCAATTAACAAATGGGCAGTAGACCTGAACAGACATTTCCCCAAAGAGGACACACAGATAGTCAACAGACATATGAAAAGATGCTCAAATCACTAGTCATCAGCGAAATACAAATAAAAACCACAATAACATGTCATCTCACTCCTGTCAGAATGGCCATCATCAATAAATCAACAAACAAGTGTTGGCGAGGATGTGGAGAAAAGGGAACCCTCGTGCCTGTTGGTGGGATTACAAATTGGCGCAACCACTATGGAAAATGGTTTGGAGGTTCCTCAAGAAATTAAAAATACAACTACCTTATGACTCAGCAATTCTACTTCTGGGTATTTATCCGAAGAAATCCAAAACACTAATATTAAAAGATATACGCACTCCTATCTATGTTCACTGCAGCGCTTTTTACAATAGCCAAGATATGGAAGCAACCCAAGCGTTTGTCAATAGACGATTGGATAGAGAAGATTTGGTACATCTATACAATAGAATTTTACTCGGCTATAAAAAATAATGAAATCTTACCACTTGCTACAACATGGATGGATCTAGAGGGTATTATGCTAAGTAAAATAAGTCAGACTGAGAAAGACAAATACCATATGATCTCATTTATATGTGGAATCTAAAGAACAAGCAAACGAACAAACAAAACAGACTCATAGATACAGAGAACTGACGGTTGATCAGATGGGAGAGGGGTTGGGGAGTGGGTGAAGAAGGTGAAGGGATTAAGAAGTAGAAATTTGTAGTTACTAAATAATCATGTGGATGTAGGTAGGGTACAGCATAGAGAATATAGCCAATAGTGTAACAACTATGTATAGTGCCAGGTGGGTACTAGACTCAGGCGTATCCCTACATAAATTATATAAATGTCTAACGACAATGCTGTACACCTGAAACTAATATAAAATATTGAATGTCAAAAACAGAATACTAGACTTCATCAAAAGGCTGCACTCAATATTTGTCAATTAAATCACAACAAAGCTGAAAAAGAAAATTGTTTTTAAATGGCCACATTGTCTATTAATTAGCTCTCTTCTCCCACATCTCAGCCATAGAACATTGGGGAAAAAGAGGCTTCTTTTCTGTTTTAACTCTGTTAATTTTACTTCAACCTATCAGTGATTTTCCTGGTAGAACATTTTTTTAAACCTTTTGAGAGTTCTGTATGAACCTTACCAGAACGGACTACATCCGTGTCTCACAAATCACATCTACATTCCTTTAAGGCAGACGTCTCTTTTCTTTGTGCTTGTCAGGTTAGCATGCATAGCACTCTTAATATTTTTATATTCTTTGTCTACCTAATGAACTGCTGTTAAGCCCTGTCTTAATTCTTTCTTAGTTGTGTTATGGCCAATTTGATTTTATCTTTACCTGGAGACAACTTCTTACTTTCGACTGCCTTCTCGATGTCCTCTAAAATCTGCTTGAAAATTGAATAATATTTTAGCTTACAATTGCTTGTCATCCATGGCTAGAAGACGACATTTGGCATTTTGACATTCTGCCTGGCAGTCTTCACAGTTAGGTCCACAGGTTTATTCCATGCTTATGTTTTCCATATTCTCACCAGGCACACTATTGTTAATTGTGGACCCAGGGCCGACGTGCGTTTCCTTTTCTCCAGCCTCTGTAACAATTTCCTCTTTTCACAGCCAGTGTTTGCTTCTTCATGGTCCCTAAACCAGTGCCACCTAAGCTAGGGTTTTGTTATGGAAAAACTTCACTTCCAGGTACCAATGTATGTAGGAGATATCTATAACTTCAAGTTGAATTACCCAAATACTTAATTGTCTGAAATACTTATAAGTGGCTTACCACAGTTCTGTGGGTTTCCTGGGTTCATCCGGGTGTTTCTTCTGCTTTAAATGGAGGTGGCTGATGTCACTTTTGCAGTTGCATTCCACAGAGAGGTCACTGGGCTCGAACGTCCTGGACGACCTCACTCACAGCTCTGTAGCTCAGCTGGGGTGAGAATGGCAGTCACTGGCTAGGCTTCTCCTTTGCTCCATGTCACCGTTCAGTGGGCAGCCTGGAGTTTCCTCACATGGGTGATGGTTTTCCAGAGGATTTCTGGGGGCTCGCATAGTGCCTTTCTCCAGATTCTACTGGTTGGAGCAGCTCACAAGGCCACCCCTTGTGAGGAGGTGACTTCATTCAAGAGGAGAAGAAATTTACGCCATGGGTTTATGGTAAGAGCCACCTGCTTGTGTAGGAACATCCCAGATGTTGTCACCCTCCATCTTTGCAGACAATTCACCCCCAAAACAGTGATTTTGATTGGCTTTTACTGTGCCGATATCCCTCCAGCTAAATCAGAAGATGGGCCTTGTTCTTTATTAGCAATGTGACTTTGAGCATGTTACTAATAATAGAACTCCATATACTCCCTCAAAAATTGGATGAAATAATGAAACATCTGACACAGCACCTGATGTGAATAAACATGCAACAAATATTAATTTGTCTTGCTCTACTTTTTTAAAGATCATTTTCTTCAGAGCAAATACATTTAGAAGGTAAATTTTTCTGTGGAAAAAGGAAAATGCACTTTTAAAGAAATTTTTAAAATTTCTTAAAATTTCTTTAAAAAAAGAAAATTTTAAAATTGTAACTATGCCCTCAATTTCAACTACTTAAACCTGTATTATCCTGCTGGATATGTGTTTTTACCTCTTTTGAAATCTTTTCATAAAATTATGCACATTTCTACTAAACAATTTCATAATAATAATCTTGACATCACACACCTGAAATTCTTGTACATTAAACTAAAAAGAAATTATCAGGGACACAATATTGTAATAGAAAAATGTAGGTGTTAGCCAGTAAACTAAAAATCTGAAGTTTCCTCTTTAAATGATATTAGCTACCATTTTAAAGACAATTTTTAATTGTAAATACTAGAAAAATCTCAGAATAAAAGAAAATTGAAATCTAAATATCTTCCTTAAATTAGAATTAAAACTCATCACTACATTAATGAAAAAACACCAATGTTTTAAAAATACCCCTTTTGCATTATTTGTTAAATCAATTGAGTTCAAATATAAACATTTAAAAATAGAACTGTAGTCACTTCAGCATCATTTATATCAAACAACCTAAAGAAAAATACACTGCAATAGGGAAATTTAATGTTTTATTGCAAAGTGCCACAGATTTATATAAAATGTGAAGCAATATATACAGAAAATAGTTTTCCTTTCTTTAGTCTTGCTTTCAATAATGCCTGCTTGTCTTATGACATGGCTGTTATAGAGGTTAATAAAAATCTACGGAAGACAGGAGCTGATAGACAGTTGATTTTAAGTCAGGCTGAAAATACAGTCTTGTCTCCACATGCCAAGAGGGGCCGTTACACAGGCTTTAAAGATGAGTGCAGACCTATCATACATGCTGCACATTTTCTTCCAAAATGCAAAACCCTTCTGGTGCTGGCCTGGCCCGGCCCTACTTATTTCTAGGAATGGAAATGTAGACTGTGATGGGTGTTGGCAACGAGAGGCTCTCCAGCACCTTCTCACTTCCGTAGGTGTGCAGCCCTCCTGGTCGTGGCTGAACTGTGGGCGCATCTCACCAGGTGGGTGGAGAGCACAAGAATGCTTATTTCTACGTAAATACGTTTTTCTCCCCTAACACGATCCATTTCAAAATCATGGAAATCGTTGCCTCTTTTTATTTGCTTCTGTAAGTTTCTATGGGCACATTTAATTATTTTTTATTCCTTCGGGCTACTTTTATTACTCAATAAATTAATTCCAAATGAACAATAAATGATATCGGGTAAAGTAATCGGGGTGATTCCTATTTCGGCACCACTCTTATCACCTTGGAATATCGATTTTCCAATATTCCTAAATTCTTTGTCCTTAGCTTTTGTGCTTAAATCCCTATTTATTGTAGTATATCACTGATAATTTTAAAAATGACATGATTCAAGGTAAAAATTTTAGTCCTTTAAGCTTTTTCTTGTTCTCTGTTTTTAAAAAGTATCTATGTATTATGGATGCAATGCCTTTTTTGACCTCTTTGAAGATAATAGGTAAATATTTACTTTTATTCTGTTTTTTTTTTTCCCTTGTTTCTTCCCAAGTGCAGTTTTCTTGTTTGTTGGTTATAACATTTACTATTCTCATGCGTCTAGCTTCACCCAGGATAGGAGGTGTCCTCGGGTGAATGTGAGCTTTCCCTGAGGCTGTTATCTCTTGTTTGCATTATTTCCGGTCCTTGTTTTCTAGTGGGATTGTGGGAGACTCTTCTTCTCATGAGCTTTTGGCCTGAAATAGCCTCAGAATTCACCAAAGGCCTTGAGAAAGCTGGCCTTCGAGTCTTGAGTTTGTCGCTGCATTCCTTGTGGTCCCTAAAAGCATTGCACGTTGACCGCCCCACTCCTACCCCAGCAGCTATTCTCTGCCTGAGCCAAGCTGTTATCAGAAATGGCTTCTTCTCCAGGAAAATAAAACAATAAAAAGGGACTGGTGGTATCTAGTTCTGTTGCATCTAAACATTTCAGATGGTTTTAAAAATATGATTTTGCAATTTGGCCATTTTTCTTCTAGTTGTTGTCAGTAGCATTGGCCTGGGGCAATAGATTTTCTCTTATTTTGAAGTGGTGGTCCCATGAATTAAATTGAAAAGTATACCATAACGTCACTTTTTTTTAAGTTAAAAAACAATTTTCGTACTCTGATTTCATACCCATAGGATTATTCTGTCTACTGATTCAAGTACTACTTTGGATCATCATTTGAATTTGATTTTTCGGTCCCCTCAGCGCTTATTTCTTTTGAGGATGTTAGAGTCCCTCAGCTGGACCAAAGCAGATGGTCATGGAAAGCCCACCAGTTTCTGCTCATACGGCTGAGCCGCAGAGAGAAAGCTCTCTGCTCTCAGCCCTGTATACTCAAGTGGTATCCCTCTTCCCACCATGGAGACTTAGAGACAGGCAAACAACCAGGGCCATGCCCTTAAACTCACCATACCCTCAGGATCTGGTTTTTGGAGCTTTTTGGACTCAGAGCCACAGTGAGGCACACACAGTTTCCACTGAGGGACGCAGGAGTGGCTGAGCTGGGACTTACTACCGGGAACCAAAGGCCCCCAGGGAGGCAGGTCTGCATCTTCCTGCTGCAGCTATACAGATCCATGGCTTGTGATCTCACACTGGTTTTCACTCCTGTGATTCTGGTAGAAATCACAATGTGAGAAGCATCCCCTCGGAGCTGCCCATCTGTGCCCACGATGCTGTGTTATTACAGAGAGGGGGCTAAGGTCCTGAGGAGGAAGGAACAGATGTAGGGCAGGGAGGGGGTGGCACAGGGCCCATGCTGAAGTCGTCATCTTCCGTTTTTCCAGATTCACTCCTGGGCCCCTTGTATACAGAATATAAACGGGTGTTTCTTTAAGTCAACCTGAGAGTTTTGTCTTTTCTAAAAAGGGTCTAAAATGTTAACATGAAAGTGTCACAAATGAAAAACGCGTAGCTGCCTTCCCTTCATTGCTTGTGCGAGCTGGATGTTGTCGGTTCATTCTATTTTCCTGCAGGGCTTCTGCTGTGCTGAGCTGTTCGCCTGGTTTTTCCTCTACACGTGCTTTGGGGGCCACATACTAATTTTGTTGCTACTAAGGGTCATTTCAGTTATTTTTAAAATCCTAAATCTCTTAATTACATCTCTGTAATTAATGTGAATACAATTGCATTTTAAATCGCCCTTGTGTGAAGAAAAATTGATCTTGTTCTTCCTGCCCTTCTAGAAACTATGTGAGTAAAAGTATATGAGCTGGAGATACAAAAATTCATCGTTTTTTTAAAGTAAATTTTATGTTACCCTGACTTTGTAACTGGTATGCTTCAGATTTAAATAAACGGTGAATCATTTTTTAATAGTCATAAACAGGCAACCTATATATCACACTTTCCATATTCTCGAATCCCTAAATTTAGGTCACTGTTGCAGAGCGATTGAAGTCTACTTGTGTGCGCATGTGTGCGGGGACGGTCCCGCGAGTAGTTTTTATCCTTTCCTTCCAGATAAATAGTCATAACTGTATATACATTTAAACTTCTATTAAGACTCATACGACTAATTTATTAATTTATGTAGTAAGGATTAGACCCAGATTAGTGTTTTATTGACATACATATTTTTACGATGTTTTTGGTATTTTTGATTTTTAAGAAAAGCACATTTAAGTATTTTTACTTGAATTCTTAGTTTTAAAGCTTTCTTGACATTCTGATCTAGCTCTCATGGATACTGACTACTGTATTTGGTTCCTCCCTCAGCAATCTGGTATACATACTTCAGTAATTTTCTCCTTGGATGATTAACAAGCACTGTTGCTTTTACACGTGAAAAATTTGGATTGCACATAATTCTTAAAATGTTTGCCATCAACAAACACCATCCTCTTATCTTGATATTACAGAACAGGTATCTGTCATCAGTTTAATGATTTCCCCTTGAAAGTATACTTTTTTTCCTACCAAAGGGCTAAAATTCATCTTATTCTTTAACTTTAAATGTAAACAGAAAAGTTTAAGTATTCTAGTTAGCAACTTTAATGTAATTATGAAGAGTAGATTCAGTCTGTATGCTCTAGTCTTTAAATTTCAGCTCGGGAAGATTTTAGATGAAATATTATTTATGTATTTTTGCTTTTCTGTGTTTTCTTCCCACCTCGTGACCATGAGTTATTCCTTCAGCAACACCAATATATGTTTGTCCTCCTTTTTTTCTGTATCAGTTACACTCTCCAAGCATTTTAAATTCTTATATTTTTTCCCCCCTGAATTGTGAGAGAGCTTTTCAAGTTTGTTAAATTTTTATTGCTGCTAGTACTCTGATTCAAGACAATTCTGAAGTCTATGTTTTACAGGTTTTCTTTTAGGTTCCTCTTATACTAGCTCTTTTTTTTTTTTTTCCATTTTAGTCATTATGTAAACATAGCCTCTCCTTATAATACCTCATGCCTCCATCAAAAAGACCATTTCTAATTGCATCTTATAGAAGATGTCCAACAGAATTAAACATATACAATTTCAAAATTTACATTTTCCTTGAATGTTTACTTTATTCTGACTTCCTTTCCTTGTCTCATATTTTTCTTTGATCAAATGCCCTTGCTGTTCGTTTTTTTGTTGTTTTGTTGATTTAATCTTTTTCATGTGAAGATATATTTACTCAGGTCAAATTACCTACTAAAATTTTTTGTAGAATTCATGGCATGTGATCCTAACAGAATAGAGAAAACATGACGAGCTCAAACTTATAACAAAAATGACAGTTACCCTGACAGTTTAGACAGTGAGTCATAGGGACTAGAGATAAGAATAAAATTTGTCCCAGCTGTTGATTTTCAAGCAAGGCGATCCATAGCAGTTTGGCAGTGAGACATATTTGAAATGCTCTGACACCTTCCTATTAAAATACCTATTAAACATTGCCAAAATCTTAAAACGTTTCAGCAGCTCTGGAAAATAGTATGCTGTAGTTTTTCTGGTGTGGAGAATGCACAGGGTTTCTCACAGGAAGTGCCAGGGCCTGACTTCCCATCTCTAGCATCACCTGGGTCTGCGTTTCCTTCTTTCCAGTTCTGTCGCACGTACAATTCTACTTTGTCTGCTTTCTGTCCCACTTTCATTTCTCTTTGACCTTTAGTTCAGAAGACGATGCATTTTGCTGGCAGCACTTATATCACTAAATGAACGGTTTCCACATTTCCACCTTTGCTCTCTACCATTTTCTGCCAAATTCTCTCCTCCTGTTCCACCACGAATTCTTGGCAAAGAAGGAAAAAAATAAGAATATAAACTACTTTAGCATATATGGCATAAATATTTGACTTCAGGCCCTATGTGTTAAAAGTTTTCTGCTTGATCCTGAGTGTGGTATGTTTGATACCCCAATTTCTATACTATTATAATCCAAGTTCTGTACGTTGTGCATAGTAGAGCCACAGATTTGTCAAGTTATGCAAAGATAGGTAACTGCTAACATGTTTTCTCAATTATTCTTGGTCTTGAATTGTGCTGTAGTTGCTATAGGTCATTTAAATGTTACTCAGGATTTAATACAGCACATAACCAATACAGAATAATTAATAATAAAATAGTGTAATAAGTTATCTTAAAAATAAATACAGAACAATTTTTTAATGTACAGAATAATCTCTTATTTCTAAGATTTTCCCTGTGGCTTCTACATGGATTAGGTCAGCATATTTGTATTACTCATGAATATTAAGAGCTTTTGAAACAAGGAGCTGACCAGAAAAAAAAAATTCATTCTCTCTTCCACTCAGTTTCCAGCTTTAAAAATTAAAGTGTCAAACAGCACTGGTTCACAGAAATACAATGTGAGCCACATATAAACCACTTTAAAAAAGAAAAAAAGGGGATGGAATTAACTGTAATAATATTGTTTATTTAGCACATTTCTGATATGAGATAAATGAATAAATGGAATGATACTCCATGCTCATGAATGGAAAAATTAATATTGTTAAAAGGTCCATATGACTCAAAGCAATCTATAGATTCAGTGCAACTCCTATCAAAATTCCAGTGGTATTTTTCACAGAAATAGAAATAAAAACACCCTAAACTCTTCATGGAACCACAAAAGGCTCTGAATAGGCAAAGCAATCTTAAGAAAGGTCAAAGCTGGAGGCTACGAACTCCTGATTTGAAACTATATTACAAAGCTATAGTAATCAAAACAGGAGGATATTGGCATAAGAACAGACACATAGATCAGTGTAACAGAATTGAGAGCCCACAAATAAAACCACACGTATATGGTCAATTAATTTACGACAAAGGAGCCAAAAATATACTAGTATAATTGAAGAAATGACAGTCTCTTCAATAAATTGTGCTGGGAAAACTGGACACGTGAAAGAATGAACTGGACTGCTATCTTACACCACAAACAAAAATGAACTCAAAATGGCTGAAAGATTTGAATGTAAGTTCTGAAACCATGAAACTCCTAGAAGAAAACATAGGTGGCAAACTCCTTGATATTGGTTATGGCGATGATTTTTTGGACCTGACTCCTAAAGCAAAGGCAACAATAGCAAAAATAAACAAGTGGGACTAGATCTAACTAAAAAGTTTCCACACAGCAAAGAATATCAACAACTAAAAAGGTAACCTGCTGAATGGGAGATAATATTTGCAAATCATATAATTGGTTAATATCCAAAATACCAGGGGTGCCAAAAAAAAGTATACACATGACTTGTATTCATCTTTTGTTATCGGTGTATATTGAGTATTACAATTTTAATACAGTTTTTTTCCTTTCTTAAAATGTGTTTCATTTTTTGAACACCCTCTGTATATAAAGTAAACTCATATAACTCAATAGCAAAAAAACAAACAACCCAATTTAAAAATGGGGAGGCATATTTCCAAAGAAGACTCACAGTTGGCTGACAGACACATGAAAAGATGCTCAACATCATTAATAATCAGGGAAAATGTAAATCAAAATGATAATGAGATATGACCTCACATAAATTAGAATGGTTGTTATCAAAAAGACAAGAAGGAAGTGTTGGCAAGAATATGGAGGAAAAGGAACCCTTGTGCAAAGTTGGTGGGAATGTAAATTGGTGCAGCCACTATGGAAGACAAATGGAGATTCCTCCAAACATATAAAATAGAACTACCTTATGACCCAGCAATTCCACTCTTGGGTATTTATCCAAAAGAAATAATAACACTAATCTGAAAAGATATCTGCCACCCCCATGTTCACTGGAGCATTATTGACAATAGTCAAGACATGGAAACAACCCAAGTGTCTACTGATGGATGAATGGATAAAGAAGATGGGATGTATGTATACACATATGCACACCATGGAATATATTTAGCCATAAAAAATAAAAACTTGCCATTTGTGATGACATAAGTGGATTGTAAGGGCATTACGCTAAGTAAAATAAGTCAGAGAAAGACAAATACCATATGATCTCACTTATATTGGAATCTTAAAAAAAAAAAAAAAAAGAAGCTCATAGATTAGGAGAACAAACTGGTGGTTGCCAGAGGTGGGGGGTGGTTGGTAGAGGGTGGACGAAATGGGTGAAGGGGTCAAAAGGTACCAACTTCCAGTTATGAAGAAAATAAGTCCTGAGGATGTAATGTGCAACGTGGCAACTACAGTTAATAATGTTGTATTGCATATTTGCAAGTTGCTAAAAAGAATAAATCTTAAAAGTTCTCAACACAAGAAAAAATTTTCTGTAACTATGTACGGTGATGAATATTAATTAGACTTATACAGTGATCATTTTGCAAATATACAAATATTGAGTCATTATGTTGTACACCTGAAAGTAATGTTATATGTTAATTACATCTCAAGAAAAAGGAAATGTTTTTAATTTGTATTTATTTTACACTTAGCACTACACATGTCTATTTGTACTAGCCACATTGCTCAGTAGCCATATGTGACTAATGGCTACCATATTGGAAAATATAGAAGTGAGCTGTGAGCTCTGAGGCACATAATATTTAAACTCTGTTCTTTATAGTAATACAAATTAGGGGAAAAGCAAGGTTTAGTATTATACTAACTCTATTACTTTCCAAATAAAGTATCTACTTTAAAAGATTATAATTTACCAAGAGGAAAGCAAAAAATGAAGCCATTGTCTATTTCAGATAAACTCGATCAACTAAATGGTTTTCTGGCCTATTGTAGGCATTTCTAGTTGGTAAGCACACATTTTTAAATCTCACGTATGTATAATTGTAACCCTTTAAAATAGCTTTGTTTTACCATCATTTATCTATGGCAGGCTCTATTGAAAGGATCTCAGTCTAATCTCAGTTTTAATTCTAGCAGTTACCATTATCTGATCTTGGAAAAATTACTTTTTTTTTGAATGAGAAAACTTTAATATAGTGATCAAAACTTTATTGCCCATCACAGAATTTATATAGGCTAGAAATTATATGAATTTACTAAACATGGGAAGCCTTCAATAATAGCTCCAGAACTATTAAGCACTAGAACATTTATACTAAGAAGCAAGTTTGAAAAATCATGTTTCAAAAAAACCACTACTACATTGGACATCTTGGTTCAGACCTAACAGTAAAAGTTTTAAAAATGTGCTAGAAAAATCTCAGTTGCACATGACTGACCTACTCACTGTGAAGGAAAGTTAAAAAATTACTTCTTTAAGAAATGTAATACTAGTGAATTTATGGTTGTTATGGAGATTGGAAATAATATATCCATAAAATTGGCATAGTCCCTGGCATTTACTTTATAATTAATAAAACGTTCCTCTTACATCACAAAACGTTTAATAAAGAATAGACAATACCAAAATGGAACTTGACAAATGGCTTATTGCCATGAGGGAATCTCTGGGAAATTATATAAAGGAAATGATAGAAATTACTTATTGTCGACTAATTATTGAACCAGTGAAGCAATGCCTTCACATATATTAACCTTTATAATCTTCACAATTTGAATTCCTTAAAACATTATTTCTGTTTAGAAATAATTTATGAAAGACATTTATGCTTCCTTCTTTTTATGTTTTATTTATGAGAGTGAAAGTCTCTAGGTCAATAATTACTGAACCTAATAGGAATATATCTTTGGATATCACATTATAGATTTTTCCCTTGATTATTTCCTGTTGACAATGCATTTTCACTAATACTAAATGGATATTGCTAAGATATAAAGCAAAAATACATTTTTCCTGTTGAACTTTTCTATGATTCAACTGACCTTTGTCTTAAGAGCTGGGGAGTGAGAGATGGAGGCCCACAATCTGATCATTCGTATTTGGGGAGATTATTGGCTACGTCAACCTTCTGAAATTTTGTGTTTCTTTGTTGTCTAATTTTTAAATTAAATGTATTGGGGGTAACATTGGTTAATAACATTATATAAGTTTCAGGTGTATAATTCATACATCATCTGTATATTGCATTGTATGCTCACCACCCAAAGTCAAGCCTCCTTGCATCACCATATATGTTCCTTTATTTGTATTATTATTATTTTGGCTTCATCTAGACCACTTACAATGGTCATTTTTACCTCAAGACACAAGTTAAAAATCTCCAGCACTGTCCTCCTGTGCTTTGTCGTTAGTACCCTCCCTCTAAAATTTGAGCATGTAAATGACTTCTGTGATGACTTCCATTGATATTGAAAAATAGTATCAGTCATCACAATGTTCTAATTGTTTTATTGTTACCAATTACTTTCTGGAATATCTGTTTTCTGAATAAAAGAAATATGTTGCATGGAAAAGGAAGTTATGCATGTCAATAGCCTTTTACATTACATTGCTTACAAATCAAATGCAGAATTACCGTTTAAATCTGAGTTACTCAAATTTAACTGTATTTCCCATTTCACCATTTTCTTGTACACCTCTCAAATTTTATAACATTCAACACATAACATTCAAACATTCACACATGGTATAGCTTTTCCAATTTGGAAAGTTATACCATGCATAAGTTTTAGAAATACCTTAAAATTTCTGATTTCCAAGAAAATATGCAATCTTTTGTAGATTAGTTTTATTGGTACATATCTCTTAAAAGTCTGCATCATTCAGTGGATTTCTTAGTCACTAGAGGCATTTGTGAAATAATATATTCTGAAAACCTTATTATCTGTCCAAAGCACAGTACTATCAAACTTCATTTTTTAAATCAAAGCTAAATATGCACTTATTTTATAGGATCGACTATTCCTTCAAGTTTGTTGACATAAACGGTATTTCCTATTATTGGCATATTATTTGCTTCTCTTGGTCTTTTCTTCTAAGCTCTAACTGATGTGGTTTCCATCCCCCAGTCTTCCTTCACATCTGTTGATTTCTCGCTGTAGAAGATACAATTTAATTCTTTCTTCACCAGCCATATATGCACATCTTCCTCTCTGAATACCACAGCCTCCTCTCAATACAGATTCACTGAAAATTGGGATACGTCATTATCCACAGTTTACATTAACATGACTATATATGTATGTCAGACTTGAGCCATGTCATCAGCTACAACGATGAGTAATTTCCCTTTCCTGTACATCGTGATTTCTGATCTTGCCTTTTCATTTGCTCTGTTTCTCCATGTAGTGAGACCAGTGTTCCCCATCTGGCTCTGTTTCTCTGGGCAGCATTTTGAAAAATTCCTCCAGTGAGAAATCCAGGATTAGTATGGGTCTCTCTTCATGTATTTTCCTTCTTTTAAAAGTCATAGCCTCCTCATAAAATTGATAACATAGTCCAATGCTTTCAAATGTGCTTTTATACGTTCTGCCCCATTTTGATAATTGTTTAAGGCAGTTGAATAAATCTGATACCAGCTATTTTGTCTTGTTTAGCAACTTAAGTTTTTGCCATCTGCTTCATCCACTCCCTAATGAATTTGAAAATTTGATTAAATCTTCTTTTCACTTTACACCTAATTCTGGACTATTGTTCTAGTCTAGATTACCATGCTCTCGTCCCACACATGTCTCCAGTTCCAGGTCACAGCCTACATTAAAGAGGTGTTACAGAAACACAATTTATATTGTGTCACTCACCTGGTGAAAACTTTTTAACAGTTTCTCATTAAACTTGGAATAGATATTTGAACTCCTTACAATGACCTATAAAACTTGGGATGATGTAAGCCTACTAAATGGTTTTACATGCTCATCTCTGTTCCTTTTTTATGCCTCAGCAGCACTGACATATATATATATTTTTTAATTTCCTGAAACTGCAAAGTTCTACCCACAACTCTACGTTAGCACCATCTGTTTTACAGCCGTGACATTATGTTCATCGTTCTTTCCCTGACTTCTTTCTCTTGTTGTAGGTGACAGCTTAAATGTTACTTCCTCATTGGGCATCCCCTGATCACATAGAACTTGACCTTGAATCTCACAGCACCTGATGTTTTAGTTCATATCACATCCCGAAATAAAGACCTCCTGCTGGTATATTGGTGCATGCTTTTGTCTAATGTCCATATTTTCTACAGCTGTAAGCATCACGAGGACAGGGATCGTGTCTTTATTTTATTTACCTCTCTATGCCTAGTGCTTCTACATGGTATGTGGTAATATAATAGGTGTTAAACTAATATTCCTTGAATTTATGAGGAAGGAGTTTTAAAAGTCAACATTTTGGGGCTTAATAGAGAATCAAAATTTGCAAAGAACCTTAGGGACCTAGACCCAGAAGAAACCATGAAGATTACCAATCCGTTGATCCCACGGTTGTAATAATCCCTCTGATACCATTGCCTGCACTTAAATTATTCCAGTGTTAGGGAACTTAATACGTCACAAAAAATTCTATTCTATTTTTAGAAATTTCCTATTATTTACAAATCTGTCATTCTTATATTGGATTGTTTTACGTATAATCTTATGCCGATAGCTCTCTCACTTTTTCAAAACAAGGATAGATAAATTTTCTTTCCTTTTGCAGTTCCTTCTGAAATTAAACCACTCAAAGATACAATAAAAAATGAAAATCAGGGGGCTGGCCGAGTGGCTCATTAGTTAGTAGTTGGCTTGGGACGCCAGCTCTGAGCAGTAAGGTCCCTGTTCGGATCCCACATGAGGGCCAGTGACACTACCCTCTACAGCTAAGATGGTGAACAACAGCTCTACCTGGAGCTGGGCTGCTGTGAGTCTGGCAATGGCGTAGGCAGCAGCGGGGCTGCAGTGGGCTGCGATAAGTTACCATGAGCAGCTGGCAGCCGGCGTGAGCTGCCAAGAGCCTCTGTGAGTGACCATCCAATGACCGGTGACCGATTGCCTCACCCAGGAAGAGCGCAATGATCACAATAGCAACGTGGGCCAGTGAAGCAATGTCCTCCACAACTAGACTGAAGAACAAAAAGGACAGCAACTTGTCTGTTCCCCTTCCCTGATTCCCCAATAAAATCCTAAAAAAAAAAAAGAAAAAAAAAAGAAAATTATTCTTATATTGTATTGAATGTCAAAGAATGACATTCCATTTTAGAGTGCTTTATCATTGGAATTCTTTAAGCTATATATTGGATGGATTTATTTATCTCTATGATTATTAATGACTCAAATTTGCATGCACTACAAATAAGAAATTTTGATTTACAGCCAAGTGAAAATAAGATTGAAAAACAAATTTATATAAACAAAGAAATCTTCCATTTTAGCTAACATTAAGAAAGATATGTCAGAAAATTAAATCTTTATAGTGTTTGTTTTCTAATTAATTATCTTATTATCAAAAAGAAAATGAAAATCTTTGGGTGTATAAGCACAATTTCTGACAATTAAGTTCATGAACTTGTTGCAACAATGTTGCTAAATGTTTTGGATATCAGAGGGATTTGCATTATGAATTTGTACCAACTGGACAAACAGTTAACCAAGTTTACTATTTGGAAGTGCTGAAAAGCCTTTGTGGAAAAGTTAGACGACCTGAACTTTTCGCCAACAATTCATCGCCACAATGCACCAGCTCACATGACACTGTCTGTGAGGGAGTTTTTAGCCAGTAAACAAATAACTGTATTGAAAACCCTTCCTACTCACCTGATCTTCCCCAATGACTTCTTTCTTTACCTGAAGATAAAGGAAATACTGAAAGGAAGACATTTTGATGACATTCAGGACATCAAGGGTAATACGACAACAGCTCTGATGGCCATTCCAGAAAAAGAGTTCCAAAATTACTTTGAAGGGTGGACTAGGTGCTGGCATCGGTGCATAGCCTCCCATGGGGAATACTTTGAAGGTGACCGTGGTGATATTCAGCAGTGAGGTACATGGCACTTTTTCTAGGATGAGCTCGTGAACTTAATTGACTGACCTCGTATGCATTAGAGTAAATACAGTAACTATTTTGAATTAAAAGTCGCCCATGTTACATGGAAAGTCCACTTACCCACTTTACCTGAGTGTGTGTGTATGTGATTGTGTGTGTTGTGATTTATAAACATCTGTACTTTATCTCAGATTGTAATACAATCAAATGACAAAATACGTTTGAAAGCTTTTGAAAAATTTTTAAGTGAAGTGTTCTAATGCTGCCCATTGTAATCAATAATTTTAAAGAACTGATATGCATTTTTTCAAATAAATAAAATGAAACACCACTCACAGACACAGTTATTTGCTTTTATATGCATAAAGCAATGTGCAATATTGAATTATTTTGTTATTGTGGTTCTTCGGTCCCTATTCCTGAATCATTTTTATCACCGCTATTCTTTGGGATATAGAGGTTTGCTTGCACAGTGACCCACTTTCTCTTAGCTATTCTTTGTGACTATTCTAGACACCTCTAAAATTGCATTAACTTTTATGGGTCACTCAGATCCCATTAAATGAGTTATTGTTTCAGCACAATAAATTACTTTTTCCAAATTGCTGCCTATAGAGCAGATTAATCTAGGAAAATGGAAGTGTTTGGTGGTCTAATTACACATCTGATCCTTTTAAGATTCTGGCTGAATAAAAACATAAACCAAATGTGATTTAATGGCGTTTTAGGCATTATACTAAAATTTTATAGGGAAAATCATTTTTGCATTCATATATAAAATGATTGTTGACGTAACAATATGTAAGCAATCCTTGTCAAGATAATACTGTAGGATTATGCATTGATTATCCTTTTTCTGCTCCAAACATAGCAGGAAGAAGTAAGACCTACTTCTAAAAAGTCACTAAGAAGCATAGCAAGGTTCAGTGGTACAAATAAGGCTCTCCATTGGCCAGAAGAAACACAAAACAACAGTACAGCTGCAGGGGGGGTTTTGCCTGACTCTGCATCCAACTTTGGGCCATCAGGACGGGGAGTGTGACGCTGAGAGTGACAAGGACCCAGATCACCCCTGAGAACGCAGAGTGAGGGAGGGAAAAAGACACTCATGATGACCACAGGATCCCCTAAATTTTTCACCAAGTCAAACATGTGTTATCAAAATTGATCACAAAAAAAGTAGGAAACATACCAAAGTAACTTTAAAAAACTTTGAAAACAGAACATAACTACAGCTATCATTGACATTTTAAAAAATAGAGTATAAAATTATGGAAAACTTCAGTTCATTAAAATTATAAATTTAAATATTTTAAATTTTCTAGACAATAATTTTCCATATTCCATAAAAAATAAGAGAAACCTGGTAGAGCAGTTGTTATTAAATATTTTAATCATGCATCAGATTCTTTATTCTTCCTTGAAACAGATAAATCAAGTTTTATAACTGAGTTTTACAGGTAAGTTTTATCAAAGCCTTAAGAAACAGGTTTAAGATTATAATAATACTAAGAAAAGTATAGTTACATTGTAACTGTGATTGTGACTTATTTGGCTATACTGTAACATAGACGTTAGGTACAATTTCATAAACAATGTGGTTTTTCATATATATATATATATATATATATATATATATATATATATACACACACACACACATATACACACACACACACATATACACACACACACACACACACACACAATGGAATATTACTCAGCCACAAAATAAGATTAAATTCTTGCCATCGGCAACAACATGGATGGACCTAGAGGGCGTTGTGCGAAGTAAAATAAGTCAGACAGAGAAAGATAAGTGCCACAGTATTTCACATATAGGTGAAATCTAAAAAACAAAATAAATAAAACAAAAAAGAAATAGACTTGTAGATATAGAGAACAAACTGACGGTTGCCAGAGGGGAAAGAGATGGAGGATAAACAAAAAAAGTAAAGGGGAATAGCGAGTACAAAGTTCCAGTTATAAAATAAATAAGTCATGGGGATGTAATGTACAGCTTAGGAATATAATCAATAATATAATAACTTTATACAGTGACAGATGCTTGCTAGACTTCGTGATCACATTGGAAGGTATGTAAATGTTGAATAACTAGGTTGTACACCTGAAACTAATATAATATTGTATGTTAACAATACTCTAATAAAAAATACAAAAATATAATCAACCTTATGAATGAATAACCACATTGTTTATTAAATATTATCTAATTTCTTTGTTACAATAGCACCAAATAACTCACACAGTTACAATGCAGCTACATTTTAACATCATTCTTATAGTCTTCTGTTCTTCTAGCATACAAAAGTTGAATAGAATTTGGTTGAAAATGATTAAGGGTTAGGAGGCAGGTAAAATGTATATATCCATGGGAGGATAAATATAATTTATCATTTAGATTATTATCCTATATGATATTCCTATTAACTTATGTCCTCTAAATACTATTCTATTATCAGTTTTTTAAAAATAATATCTTAGTTCATTGCTAGTTTTTTAAATAGAAATACATTTTAGAAAGTGAAAGCAGGAAATATCATCTATTTAAAGGAATACCACCCCACTGTTTTACCCACAATGATGTCCAAAGATAAGAGAATTGGCCTTGAATTTAAGGGTCTCTAGCTCTTCACAGTAACCAGATTAAGCTAATGGAAAATTATGCAGGGTAATGAAACATTGATTTTGTATTGCCCTTTAATTCTAATATTAAAAAAAACCCAAAACATTTACACCCAAATATATTTGACCTTCTTTAAGGAATATAGAATGTGAATTATTAAATTGTATTCTGTTATATTGTATACTATTTGTGAACTTCTTAATTACATTGTGTTAACTTAAATTAAGCTGAAATTCCATACATGTTTATTTAATTTTCCCCATAAATTCCACACATTTCCTTTACTTTGAAAATGCCCTGTGTGTGTAGATTTCCAGTTACCTTATTTAAATATTTTATATATGATATTTTCTTACCATATCTATGATTGTTCAATAACTTCCATCACAGATAGATATCTCTTCAAAAATTGTCCCTAATTCTCCCTTAATTGTCCCTATTAATATATATATATATATATATATATATATATATATATATATATATGTATGTATGTATGTATAATCTGAGCAACCACTTCTACAATGGATCTCTTTAGACCTGTACTGGACTGTCACAGTTGAACTGGGGTCTCTGCCACCACTGACCCCACTCCCCACGGTATTCTTTGAAGCCGTCAGCATTCTCAGCAGACCCTCCCTTTCTTAGGGACCACCGTATTTCTGACGTCAGAGCCTATAAGGCCATCGCTTCTTGAGTTGGTAACATTCTTTGCTTTTTTTAAATAAAACTTTCACTATATCTATATCCAGCCCTACCTTCCTTACTCCAGGGTCACATAAAATATTTTCCTCTTTAAAACAAATTTATTCTATTTTTCTCTGATATTCTTTCCCCCAGTTTATCTAGAATCTGCACTTGGCCATAACACTTCTGATTTTCTCTTTCTATAGATTTTCTTTTTATGGGCTTTTCCAATGTTGCCTACCAAATATACTTAAGTATTAGAAAGAATTACAGAATCCAAACATGGTTAAACTGATATTACCTTCTCTTACAACCCTAATTTTTTTCTTTATCTTCTTGTCCTGCAAACCTCTTGGATTGAATATTCTTTTATTGCTAATCACTATCCAATTCCTTAACTACCATTTACATTAATTTAATAAACACTTCTATAGTGTTTACTGTGTGCTGAGCACTGTTTTAAGTACTACTGTGTTTTTAAGACAGTATTGTATTTTTAACATATGCATTATATGTAACTCAGTCCATCTGTTCTTAAACACCATGCAAAACATTTTTGTTTCTCATCACAAAAGCAATATTTGCTCATTCTAGGAAAACTTCAAAAATAGAAAAACATGTCAAGTAAAACAGAAAAGCTATCTAGAAGCCAGAAATACTCACTAAAACTATTTTGCTGAATTTTACATTGTTTTGTGAATGTATGTATACATGCCTGAGACCATTTTGTGTACATATAACATGTGTGTATATTTAGATGATCATAATAGCTAAGAATTATATATTATGCTTTGTTATGCATTGTTTCAAGCTGATATTCACTCATATAATCCTAATATCAAGCCTATATTTATTTTCCCCATTTCACAAAGGAAGAAACTGAGGAAAAGAGAGGCTAAGTAGTTTGCTTGTTATGTGAAATCTCATTACGTGGGATTCACATTCAGGCAGCCTGACTCATAATGTCTATTATATACAGCACACAGACACACACACATTCACACACATACATACACAAATCACACAAATATAAACACACATACACACACATGCATACTCTCACATACACACACGTACACATTCACACATACAGACACACACACTCACACACATACACACACAAATATAAATGCATAGACACACATACAGACACACATATGCATACTCTCACGTACATACTCATACAGACACAGACACACACACACACACACACTCTTTCTCTCTCCATCTCATATGTATGCTAAATATATACCTATATGCTAAGTACATGTCTCTGTCTATATTTATAACCACAGTTATGATTTTTATGCAGATTTGAGCCTGCTTTTCCACCAAAGTTATACGTGGAATATTTTTCTATTTAAAATGTTTTTAAAACACCATTTTAATGGATTCATATTATTCTAAGGTATGAATATACTATTATTTGAAGTCATTCCCCTATTGTTAAACTTTTTTTCTGCTTTCAGATCTTTAAATATTATAAATATTATTGCAGTAAATATCTATGCATATAAATTTCTGTTCTGAATTTTCATTGTTAACATAAGAGAAACTCCTTAAAAATAGAAACTGAGTCGAAAGGTGAAGCAGCTAATACATTACAACATGCCTTTTTAATAGTCCCTAATGAAAAGATATCTTAATGGCTATTAGGGCATTCACCCTAGATCTATCATGTGACCATTCATCAAATAAGCAAATATATAATGTGCACCTATGTGGTTGCAGACACCGTACTTTGCCTGGGAACACATTAGACAGACATGGTTACTGATGTTTGGGTTTGACTGTGTATGGGGGCATCAAGGCAACAAAATATGGATGCCAACATGACTAAAATTACAATGTTGAGTGCTCAACAGGAAATCTCAAGACACTGCATAGACAATAGTGAGATGGTTGGGGCCACTTTATGGTTTATATTAATTGAAATAAAGAATATCATGGATGAGAATATAGTCTGACCAGGATATCTAATGAGCTCTTAAATATTCCAATGGGCTTCTCTAAAAACCCCTTCCAATGACCTGTGTGTGAAAAGGAGAAACTCCAATTCATACAAATAATGTGATCAAGGCAGACTTCTCATTCAGATAGCCCTGGTATCACTGCTAATTTTCATTTCCGCCACGAATCACGGCTTCATGGAGGTCAAGCCCATATTCCATGGGTACTATTTAACCTCTCTTCCCTGTAATATAGTATATTTCTTCCCCTTCCTTCTCTTACTCATTGTTGGGTTCTTGATAAAATACCCTACTGCTTTTCATTTTTTAATCTTTTCAATGCCATGGACAGTTCATGCACTTGTGGTCTTACTCCAAATGATCACTGAAGGAAGATGGCTGAGGACAAGGAGACCTGGAGGCTAACCTGATTTTTGTGACTCGCTGCATTCTCACTTCTTCCAGGCACTGCCTCGGGGCCAAATGGATTTGTAGTGATATACTTATATAATTCTGATTTAATTTTTCTTAAGGGAAATTATGCATGTTCAGGAGCTCTACAGCCTTTTACTGAAATAATTATTTTCAAATCCCCTGAAAGCAGTTACATAATTCAAGGGAAGTATAACATTCATTGAAGGACTAGTAAAACACCCACCACAAATTTTTTTTTTTTTGAAAAGTGATGTTTTTTTTACTTAGTATGCTTCTTCTTCTGTAAAGGGACACATGGTGTTTATGTTGAGAATTATGTAGCAAGAAACTATGCCTGGTGCTTATATCCTAAGCTGGAGAAAGATAAACACGCTGTATCTATTTCCTTAAGTAGATTATTTCAGTTAGACATTCTGACAGCTTTTTATTACAGGTGAGAATCTACTGAATGTGTTTTAATTTTTTCAGAAGACAAGCTCCCATCTGTAAGGAAATTACATTGCATCATGACTGAACCTCCAGAAATTATTTTTCAGAGAGGCAGACACAGGAAGTGGGGGAGGGGGGAGGGGACGGAGGGAGGGAGGACGGGAGGGAGGGAGAACACTGCAGAAGTTCCTGGACCAAACCAGAAGAATCAACAGTTTGTGGATGTCCCCGGAGACCCCAGGATTGCACTGTTACTGTTTATAAACTCCCTCCCTCAGCCTTCCATGCTCAGTCATGTTACAACGGAGCCCTTTCCCAGTTTCATTTTCTTTGTCTAAAATATATAGCCTTCACATCAGACATACGTACACAGTTTAATATTTCTTTTATCAAAAGATACTATTTACTTACAGTGTTAAAAAAATCTCAGTGACAATATGGATTTTTCTTTAATCAAAAGTAAAGATTAGTAAAGAAAAAAGGTGAAAACTGAAAAAACATTAGTATTATTAAAAATATATCCTTTTTCCTTTTCTTGATTTTGTTTGTTTCTATCCTGGGGCGGGAGAGGAGGGACCGGCCAGCACAAATTATATCCCATCTCATTTTCCCTCTGCTTTCATTCCTGAAAATAAATTCAATCCCACCTCTATCTATATCCCTCTTAGCCTTTTCAGGTTGCTATAACAAATTACCACAGACTGGGTGGCTTATAAACAATAAAAGCATTTATTTGCCTCAGTTCTGGAGGCTGACGTTCTGAGATCAGCCTGCCAGCATGATCAGGGAAGGCCCTCTTTCGATGGCAGACTTCTCTCTGTATCTTCACATGGTGGAAGCACCTAGGAAGCTCTGTGGGGTCTCTTAGGAAGGCACTCGTCCCACTCATGAGGGTTCCACCCTTGTGACCTAATCGTCGCCCATGGGCCCCGCCTTCTCACACCACCACATTGGGCCCGGGATTGTCATGCAACTGAGCCCACGGCAATGTCCCACATACACCTTGCCTGCTTTGTTCTCCTGCTGTGTCGCCTTGTGCACCAGCATTACACAGAGTAGTGTCTAAAAGGCCAACAATTCCATGAAAGGATTAAGTTATACAGAACTATCACTGAGGTTCAAAAATGGAGACGCCCACATGCAGCTGAGCAAACACCCGCCATGTTCTGATACCACAGCCCATGCAGGTAGCATGGCCCTTGCAAAGCCCCCAGAGTCCTCTGCTGCTGTCGGAGGCCCAGGCCCAGATTCTACTCCTGTCTTTACAATAATAATAATAATTAAAAAAAAGTTCAACTTAATTTGTTTGTACATACAGGGAAGATTATGTTCTGTTCCGACACATGATTTTGGAGAGAGTTAACATCCAAAGTTAGGTACAGCTATTTATAACCCATATAATTTTGAATTAATGTATTCAGCAACATCTCCGTCTTTTAGGTTATTTGTGTAAGATTCCTAGTTGGGGGATGTTTTCTAGTTGAGGGTAACAGTTGTTCCTGTGAGCATATATATGCTAAAGCTACAGCAAAATTCACTTGTACCTTGACGCATGAAGGCAATAAAGAAGGCAAGAAAGGATGTTTCCATCCACTTTATTGCTAATGTGTTGGACTCTTACATGCGTTAATGGTCATTTTTTCTTTCTCTGATCATAGATGATGCCTTTGGTTATGAGACTGTCATCCTGCAAAGTTTAAAAGTGCAGAAAGCTTGAATACTGTTCATTTTGTGATTGGAACTGGCTGTTCTTGTCTGCCCGATTGAATTGCAACATTCCCAACTTCACCGTTTGTAGATCATGAGTGTCAATAATGTCATTTTTCTACACAAAGGTTTTCCTCTCTTCACATAATCTACGCATGTAGGTGACCTTGTGACCAACCACATGTTGAGTTTTTTTTCTTATGTTTAATGGTTTATATTAGTGTCTCAATAATTAACTTTACTGTTACTATTTTACCTCATTTTCTATCCTATTATATCTAAGGTTCTGTGGTATTATCATATTTAATTGCTTTGATCAGCTTATTCTGCTTGGAAAAGTGGGTATTCTGTCCTGTTTCATGTGGCATATCACATTTATATAATATTTAAATAATTTTAAACCTGTCCTATTGCTTTAAAAACAGACTGTGGTTGACGCTGTGTTTGATTGTGTGTATATATCTATATCTATATCTATCTATCTATCTATCTATATATATATTGTTTAATCGGTGGATAACCATCGATTCCATTTCCCGCTGGATCACTTGATGCTGAGTTGAGCTGACCCAAAGGTGTTGCTGGAAGCTGTCTCCACCCACATACATCAAATATCAACATAACGTTCTCTGTATGCTTATAATATTCCACTCGAAAGACTCACAAAAACCTCATTTATATGGCGAGGCGTGGGAACAGACTTCTTACCAGGAACTCGCCGGGACACCAGCCTTGGTGTCTCTGTATGCTTCACACCTGCGATAGGTGTGACGTACGCACGCAGCAAGGTGACCTCATCATGGAACAGGACCACTGTGCACTGAATTATTTTTCAATAGCCACTATATTTTAGTCCTTCGGTGTGCTGTCCATGGTACTCGGTGGGTTTCATGGGCAGAGGTTACTGTCGGTATCATGGAGGCAGATAAATCCAGGTCCACACGTGTTGTGGAACGTGTCCAGTTGCAGATGGGTAGGACAAGGTGGGTCTGGCTTTCAAGCCCATGACACCCAGCTGCGATAGCCCATTTCCCGTCCGCTTATTACCACCCTGGGCCCTACTACAAAGATGTCGCCATATTTGAAGGAGATTAGTGGAACATCTCAACCTCAACTTTATTTTCATGTGAGGTGCACCTGTGACATTGTAACCACTGAATTAAGGAAATGTTTTTGTTCAGAATATTTCACAATTACTGCAAACATCTTGTCATGGAACTGACCCTCAGGTCCTTAGAATTAGACTTGAGTCCTTACCGAGGATTCTGGTTTTTATTTAGCTTTTATACCTACAAAATTTACATTTAATATTTAAACATACCAAATTCATACAGCCTTTCAACACAAAAACTGTAAAATGATTTTCTGGCTTGCAATTTTAACTATTACAATATAAACAGCTTTTAAATATTACAATATAAATAGACTTCATTTTTATGATTAGTAATTTTAATAAATGGCATTTTATTATTCTCTACATTGTTAATCTTTGGTGTGTTGCATTAATTTATGCCAAATTTAATTTAAGTTTCAAAATGTCATATTCCTTATTATTATACATATATATATATATATATATATATATATATATATATGATCTGCTTAAAAGCATAGGGTTTTAACAAAGGAAGTTTGTTCATTAAAGGTAGTTTATTAAATAAAGGTAGTTTTTTAAATAGAACTTAGCAAAAACTGTGAAATTATATTCCGTTTACATTCAGCTGATATAAATCCTCTGTTCTCTATGGTAAACAGTGACCTACTATTTCTATCATGAAACCCTCTCAGTGTTCTCAACACCCTCACACACATTAAAAAAAAAACAGAAAATAAACTCAACTGTAAATACATAAATTTAATAAATTCTTAAAATAAAAAAACTAAAGATTATTCTAATAGTCTCATAACTGTACCACATTTTCTCTACTAAACTGAGGACATAAAGTCAGCATAGATTTGGGAGCTTAACACACCTGGTTTATTATTTACACGATGTGTAATTTTGAAAAGTTAATCTTACCTTTGTTTCTGTATCTATGGTAAGGATATCATATCCAGTACATTGAATTATTTTGATAGTGAATCTGCTTACAATATATAAAATTTGGCATAATTTCTAGGACACTGTAGAAACTCAGTAGATTTTAGTTTACTACTGATTATTTTGAGGACAAGTACCGCTCAAGAGCTGGGAAAAATATGCAAAACATTTTATGTAGTTATGCTAGATAATGGTTGTTAAGGTCTTGACTTCTAGAATATGCCTAGCTAAATATCTTTTAAAGCATTCATGGTCTCTTATTGAATTGAATCCTATATTTATAAAACTTTCTATTTTTAAAATAAACTACCTATAATGATCTGGATAAACCATTGACTCATATGTGCAGGCTTAATTTTTAATTCTACAAATGGAAGAACTTATATAGGGAGATAATTAAAACAAAATGGAAGTCTTATATGATTTATATAGCCAAGATATATGTAAGGCTTCTTTATCTACAAAACATCAATGCAGGTGATATAAAACTGTAAGGAATTAAAATCTAATTTGTATGAGCCTTCTGTCTTCAGCTACTCTGTGACCCGTTGCAGCTTTTCACAGCAGAAAACCTAAAAGTATGGATAAAACAAAATCATCTCAGTTTGCCAGGTGCATTCTTGCTGAATCAGCCTACTTGGTATTATGCCAATTTCTGCTGTTTCTCACTAAGGGAATATATCCCTGAATAAAATGTGAGTAATGTTTAAAGGGAAATAACAGTCTTAATCCAAATTTGAAAGCTGAGAGACAGGTTTGCCACAAAAATAAAAATAAGAAAAGAAAAATGTGAACTTTAAAGAAACATATAACTTTGAAATTACAGGGTCGTGTTTAGCCCAAAGACATTATCATGAAAGTATTATTTGCTGACAATAGAAAAATAAAGCACGTTTTTTGCAGAGGATGTATTCAGGAAAAACTCCATAGTGGAAATGATAACTGGTTAGTCGTTTGGGGGTGAGGACCAATCACTAGGTAAGCGAGGTTGGCAAAAGGCATCAGAGAGACGGGAAGTACATCAGTTTGTTGGAAAAAATGCACAGATCACAGAAAGATCTCAACGGAGAAGTCACAGTTCACACATTTATTAACTATTTGTTAACTAGTTTCCTCATCTACAAAACTGGGTTGGGTTGATAATAGTTTTTTATGTTACCAGTAAGTAAAAGCCAAGATTGTAAAAATTACCTTGAATTTTAGATGCTATATCAGATGCATTTTCATCTCATGCAATGTCATAATTTTGAGCAAACAGAGTTCGAGGATTGAAATAGTATTGGGAAACCTGGTGCCCTGTGTTCTACTGATCCACATACCTATTCTCTAGAAAACTATTTTTAAGAAGAAGTAAATATATTGGAGTACATCTGGCCTGGGTTTGAGTCCTAACTCTTCCTTTACTTGTGTGACTTGGAGAAACGACTTAAAACTTTAAGCTCAGATTCCTTACCCTAAACATGAGGAGTAGCTTGCACAATGTCTCTTTTCAACAAACATTAGCTCTTATTGTTGATATGTAAAGAAGTGTATTATCTTAGCGTATGTATAGCTAACCGACATGCATCGACCCTGTCCCTATGTTGACTATGAGAACTTGTGCCCGACTCTCCCAGGAGACTTTCACATGCAAAACATAACTAATGAAGTTGGCTTACAAAAAAGATTTGGAAATTTGTTGTCTGGAACCACTATGTGGTGTCACATACTCTCGACACTTATTTGAAGCGTCCAAGGAGGTTTGTGGATCCAGAGGAGATCCACTGATGTGTGAGTTTCCATCGCAGGGCAGCCACTCTGCCACAAGACAGAATGAGCCAAGAGTGACCACAGAGACACAGATTGTTGCATGTCACCTACATGGAATGAATGTCATAGGAATTCCAAACAGGACAATCTAGGTGGGATGGACCTCCAGGAGGGATGTGGGGAAGACGTGAGCTTGGGCTGTGCACGTCAGCACCAACAAGCTTTGGATAAAAGGATGGGACCATGAGCAGAGACAAGAGGAAAGCATGCACAAGGCATGACAAGGGGATAAAAGGTAGTTGCGGTGTGGTGTTGGGGGAATAGCAGGTCATGCTTTTGAATGCACAGAAAATCGAAGGCAGATGGTGGAGGTCCTAGGTCATTCTGCTTCTAAGTTTGATCCGGGCATCCGTCCAGAGGCTTGTAGGAAGGGAAGGAGGGATACCTCCTCTGAAAATCAGCAGGCTGGAATGGTTTACAGTCTGACCCACCCTAGTCCTAAACTATTATAATGTTCATCACCTGTTCTGGAAGCTGTAACCAACTCCTTTCATACTTGGGGGTATTCTGCCTGAGTACTGAGCTGCTCGTCTAGATATCACCAGAAGTTACTTTCCTGTCTGTTCAAATCACAAGCTGCTCAACTGCAAAAATATGCAGTCCCTATGATCTCTCTTAGAAAGTGAAAATATTATACCAATCTGAAGTTAGATTTCAAAAGGAAAGCATAACATAAAATTATTTTGAAATGAAATGTACCTCGAATGAAAGCTAAGAAATAGCTCATTTTTATGGCTTGAGAAGACAATACCAATTTCAAGTGTAAAAGATTTAAGAAATTCATTCATTTTTGTTAAACCTGCAAAAAATAAGGTTTCTCAGATTTGTTTTTCATGATCTGGCCCATGGAAAGCGAAAAGAGCACATGATGAAACAGTAGCCTTCAGCCTTTCTTTTTTTTTTTTTTTCCAATGGGGTGGAGAGAAAAAGGATTATTGCCAAGTCTGTCCCAAAGGAACAACTCAGGAGTCACTTTACTAATCTGGTTGTAAGGCAGGGAGACTCTAAGATATACGAGAACAAGGACCTACCATCTTGTTCATCACATTTCATCTAATGAGAAGCACGATGCTCTGCCCGTAAGGAAGCAACAGGGTATGGAAGGGGTGGAGCAAAGGGGAGAGGTCACCATCTCAAACATGCCTTTCAATATATTGTGTCTCTACTGAATATGGGGTGTGCCCATCAAACTGACCAGGGCAAGTTCCCTTGTTCATGCAAAAAAAACCCCAAAAAACAAAAACAAAAAAAACTGCAAAGAAGAAGAACCATGTTGAGCAGAACTCAAGAGAACTTCTCCCCTAACTGTGTTGTTATACATGTGTTTAGATACTTAGGAAGATTAAATGAATGCCTAAACTCATGAGGTAATATCTATTATGTGTTTAGAAGGATGCCCATCTCAGCGGGGAAGCTCCCAAAACTATTATCTTGAAAAGTCATTCTGTCAGCAAGGAGTTTGGGCTCAGGTGTGTGTCAGGGTTCTTCCAGGGATCACCACTGCCTCCTCAAGAGACCTGCCCCACCACACACACACACACCGAATGCGAATATGATGGCCTCACTGAACACAAAATGCTCGGATGTAAGACTTCAGAATTAAGTATCAGATTTATAAAGCCAATGAGTGATGTTTTCACCTTCAAGTGTTCTTATTAGCATGTTTCATTGCTAGGAACACGGCTCTCTCTCTCTCGCTCTCTCTCTCTCTCTCTCTCTCTCTCTCTCTCTCTCTCTCCCCCTCCCCTCCCCTCTGTCTCACACACGTGTGTGCGCACACGTGCGCACGTGCACACACACACACACACACTGTATATTACAGTCATCATCTGAACTATTTGGACAGATTCACCAGGATTAGGGCAACATGACCTGTGGACAGGTATTCTATAGCATGTGACACCTGGGCATATGCAGTCACCTCATGCCTTTTGGCACCAGGGACAAAAAAAAAAATGTATTAAATTCTTTCATTTTTAAACAATACTGAAGAAGGAGTTTGGCATTCCAAAAATAATATGTACTATTTTCTAAAAGTGTCACCTTTTTGTATAAAGTGTCACACATAATTGATAGCCTTTTTTTTTTAAGTTAAATACAGGTCAAATAGAAACCCAAAGAGTCTGTTATCACCAGGCAATTACCTTTGGTTAATAACCTGGCTGTATTTTTTCATCACATAGGGCAGCTTTGTATAAAAGCCCTTATGTTAATGGATTTTATGCAAGTGACAAAGAAAACATTAAAATTGCAATACAGCTTCCTTTATCTTCTCTTACCTACATGGGGAAGGCATCTGTATCACGGCATTAGCCCACCCAGAGAAGAGGAAGTTGAAACAGTAGCATTTCTACAGGATGACCTTTCTGTTACAGTACTTACTTGTCGCAGAATCATAATTTCACTGCAGGCATGTTGTTTAAAATGTGTGGAACTGGAAATGTGTAGGAAATCCAATTTTTGATCATATACAATAAAACTTGTATGATCGTCTATTCCTTATTTTAATCTCTAATATGAATCAAAATGTTGCCAGTGCTTTCTCTATATATTTCCATAATTTCCCAAATACGTAGTGTCTATTTTCCCAACTGGAGTGAGTTTAAAAAAAAAATAGCAAATTGGTAAAGTGAAATTAAAAGAATACATGTATATGTAAATGTATACATATATATAAATTCTGTCAATACCTAAAATCTTCTTTAAAAAACATTTGTGAACTATCAATTTTAATCATCATTCATTCCAACTTGGAGATTAAAATGAACGACTTGATGGCACGAAGGAAATAAGTGATAGATGTCAAACTCAATAGCACCAGTAATAACACACATGTACTAAAAATACACATGATTGCTGTAAAATTTCCCCAAAAAATACAAATTAACATTGAATTAAATAAGTAAACAATTAAACTAACTTAAAACTGTGCTTTGATGTCCTGCTCAATATTTTCTAATCAACCTGGGATTCTGCAACTTTGGATACAAGTGCCAGTCAACTCAAATAACATTTACTGGACACTTAATGTGTGGGAAGCACATGGATTACAAATAAATCATGATACACTGCATTCATTCATTCATTCATTCATTCATCCTTCCTTCTTTGGTGATTTATTGCGTGACTACAATAAGCCAATTATTTTTCCAGACACAAAGGAATGAACAGTGAATAAATGGTGACACATTTTGGCGCTTTAGAACTTATATTCTAGTGAAAGAAGAAGATAGATATAAACTTAACTTTTCAGTAAGCTGTGTTAAAAATCTGCACAGAATCCAATGGGCCTGAAATTGTGTGTTTTTAATTACACACAGATGTTTGTATATACTCCATACCCTTTCCAACGGGAAGTTTTCGCTCAACGCCCAGGTTTATATTGCTTAGTGACAGAGAACATTTCTTCCCAGAGATTTAGTTAAACAAAATAATAATCATCTTGTAAGAATCACCATATACTTGGACATAAGTTGAATCAACAAAGGAAGTTCATGAAGGAATTTTGTTTGATCCTTTGTATTTAAATATGATTAAGTCAAATTATGGAGCAAAAGCCAGTGACAAGAGTTCATAAAATATTACACATATAGGTACACTTGCCAGAAGATATAATCAATGGCTTGGGGATTGTTTTCATAAGGTTTTGATTTCCTTTTTCTAACAATAAGCACAAATTAATAACAATTACAATATTAATGGTAGCTTCTCTTTTTAAAGATGTTTCCTTATTTTATTACAATAGATACTCTGTCCTGCAAAGTTCATTACTGTGTTGCAACATATCTGATGATATTTAAACTCTTGTGAAATTAAGTCACATTGCTCAAATTGTAACTGTAGTTTAAACAATGTTTTTCTAACATTTAATACGCGTATGACACATGATTTTTATCTGTAGATGAACTTTATGAATTCACCTAATATTCTTTTTGAGTAAAATTATACATGTGAAGAAATGGCAGAACACCATAAATACTTCAATTATTTGTACTCCTTACCATGCTCTCAGGTATCCCCAAGTAGTATATATTTCCCCCAGTTCTTCATAGCTTTTAGAATTTTATACCTGACCAACACCAGAATCTAACCTTATATTGCAATGCTCGCCATTAAGCCCATATCACTGATGCGATTTGGTTATAAGTTACCCGGTTTCAAGGCTTTGTTCCCAGGAGTACAAGATAAAGTTTACAGAAGGAAAAACAGGTAATTCTTGTGTGGCTGGAAGCCATCCCTACTATAATTAATTTAGCTGGCTTAGTTAAAAAAACAATATACTTTTTTGTATTTGTTACCTCCATCAATAAATCCTGACTCAAATGATTAAAAAAAAACTTTAACATGACAACATTGAACAATGTGTCAAATTGACTTTAACCTATATTTTAGGCCAGTCAAACATCCAAGACACATTTTGGTTTTCATTTGACTTTCTGTTGCACCCTCGAAATTGGAAAAATATGATACGTGGTCTAGGCTGCGCCAGACTTAGGACGGGAAAAGTTGAGCAAAATGAGCGTTTAAGGGAGGTAGGAGGACAGAAAGTTAGGGGGGAACTCACAAGGCTGTTACAGGACTCTAGGTAAGGGAGGGTCGATATTTAGAAATACGATCTAGAAAATATTTAGGGTTTGAATTTCCCTGAACTCTACTATCATTGAATTTAGACAGAGTGGTGAGAACAAGAGAGAGAAGCCTTCATCTGGAATAATTTACCCACTTCACAATTTGTGTGTGTGTGTGCGTGTGTGCGTGTAAAGGGATACAGGAAGTAGAGCAAGTTTTATGTGGAGAATGGACAAATATATAATGACTTTATATCAAAAATGTCAATTTGTTCTATCTACGAATATTGCCAGCATGCAACTGGAAGTATATATAGGACCCAAGAGCAGAGAGGAGGTGATCTCGGGATGCCCTTTTATGAGTTGGATATTTCCTGCAGGCGAACCACACATGTCTTCTCAGAGTGCAGGACAGATATTAGGCTTTTAAATTTTTTTTTAAGTCCATACTATAAAGTGAGGGATTTTGTCACTGTAAATGGTACATGAACTTGGAGCTGCAAAGCTTAAGCTGGAGATCACTATAGTTTTCTGATCCCTCCCCCCACCCCCAAAAATATGTATGTTTAGGGAAAAGAAACCAGATGTTTATAGTGCCTTTTCCACGTTTCCAAACTTGTAACAGCAGGCTTGAGACGTGCTGCCGTGGCTGCCATGGCTACCGGGAAACCACAGTGCACCTGACACTGGAATTTTGTGTGGCCAGTAAATATTTGGGGGTTGTTTTAGATTTCCAATATCTAACATAAATAAACTTGCTTTTATATTATTTTTTTTTGTAAAAAGTAAATACCTCATTGCTTTAATATTCGTGTTTATATAGCACCTGATATGCATCAAAAGCAGTTCAATGTATTACTCTAAGTTTGGTTGTGTTTAGAAAAGGTAATAGATTTTTGTATAACAGGATGCTCTGAGGAATATCTCTGATGAGAATGTTCTGGAAATTGTTCAAATGCTTAGAATTCATTATTGAACACAGAAGTTCTTGGCCTCGATTACACAGAGATAATTACCTCTATTCCTGTCTTTTTCTACTGCTAGTCTTCAGATGCACATAATCTAACAACAACACCTGACACACGACAGGTTCTTTCTCTGGAATGCACTTATAATGCCTATGGCAGCGGCTATGTATAGATCATAGTATGAAGGCAAAAAATATCTGATTGGTTACGATAAGGATGGTGTCTGCCATCATCCAGTCTCTAAATGTCAGCATGGAAACCAGAGGGTCTGTTGGTCCTGAGCTTGCATCTGTGTGGCAGAGGCTGCTCAATGCTGCACTCAATATGCTTACCATATAAAAACCAAACAGATAACAGGTCCTCAGGGGACAATGTGACTTATACATTATCCCTAGACTTAAAAAGCTTTTGATCCAGTCTGGTAAGTAAAAAGTGGTCCTCTTTACAAAGTAAAAAATAATTGCAAGAAGCGTGAAGGGATGGAAAATTGTTAAGGACTGATGTGCTTGGACAAGGATGAAAGGAGAGTAAATAATTTAACTGGGGCTTAAACATAGAGTGAGCCTTTGGCAAGTGGATTGCAACAAGGCGCTACCCCATGTGTCCCTCTTTCTATTATGAAACTGTGGACACCATTCTTACGTGGGGTTTACATGAGACCATGAGATTGAGTTACGTACTTGTATATTAATTTAGTAACTGACTTTAAAAGAAAACCTAGTGATCTAGTTCTACACACATCTTAGTTAAGGAGTAAGATATATATATATATATATATATATATATATATATATATACACACACACACACACACACACACACACACACACACACACACAAACACACACACAGTGATAATTAATGGCTGTATATTTAAAATGAGAGTTTTCTACCTCATTTGATATGCATAACTTTTACTCGATAATTTCTAATCTAAGAGGATAAATTAAACATGATGGATATTTCTGTCAGAAAACCTTGTCATAGAAAACTCATTTTGTATGGCTTAGTGGTTTTATTACAACAAATATGTAGAAGCCTGTCTGTTTATGAATAAATTATCTGCTCCAGTACAAAATCTGGGGTGATTAAGAAGTATAAGGACTGAGTTAGAATGTCATGGCTTGTTTTAGAACAGACGAGAGTTGAGTTCATACAATGAATGTCATTGCTGCATCTAGAATAATCTGCCTGGTCTGTTGTCGGTGTTTTTACTTATTAGGATTTTCCAACTAAGGCAGAGTGCACATGGAGAAATAACTCAGGCTGGGAAATACCATGTGGTAAATGTGAAGCTTAACATTTGGCATATAGAAGACAACCTACGGCATACAGAAAAATTGTAAATCAGTTAACTATTAAGTTTTACCCTGTGAGCAGTACTAGAAATGGTGTCACCTTGGTTTTCTCTGAAAAGTTGAGTATTTACTTTTGTTTATTTTTTTTTACTTTTTTTACTATGTATTTACTTTTGTTAATGATGTTTACCTTTTTATTTAAAAGCGTTAGAAACATAGGTGATCGTGAAAGTTTATGGGCAATTTTTTCTTATAAAATTAAATTCATTAGATATAAAAATTTCTTTCATTTTCTTTTAAATTGCCTATGTATGTTGTATAAACATCTAGAATTTCTAAATTCCCTGTTCAGATATTGGTATCTTTTTTTTTTTTTTTTTGGTCTCTTGCCTGGATTCTAACACATACATAGATAGCTAGATTAGCAGGGCTCTTGAAATGACTCCTCATAGTAAGACAAGCTATACTAAGTTATGAATGGGCCTATTTCAAAATAAAAACTATATTTTAGTTGGAGTATTATTATATGTTAGTACTATTTATTACTGTCATTACTAAGCAAAATGAATTCCAGAGGTACTGCAAAGGTACCTGCTTTCCAACTTGTCTTTGGCAAAATATGGATCTTCTAAAATGCCTTGATATTGATTATGTGTGTGTACATGACATTTTTAAAAGCTGACGTCAACGTTATCCTTACTTGCTCTATCTACAGTTGCTCTATTTTCTGGCACAAATTCCTTATCATGTTGAAGGACCAGCACCCATTGGTAGGCCATGATTTGAACAGCACTTTCAGAGAGTCTAAGAATTGAGAACCACGCTGATATTTATTGAAGACTTCAGACTCCCCTGTACGATGCGCGAGAAGGCTCTCTTCCCACTCATCCTAGGAGGCCTCTGATGACATCATTCACTGCCTATGGAATTCTGACTTTAACGAGTTCTAATTACTGTTGAATCTTCAAACTTCCTTCTGTAATGAGCCTAATGTTTTCTTTGAAAAGATTTCCATTTGTAGACTACTATTGAATCTCTTTCCTGAGTTTTCTGAAAGCTGTTGCTTTCTCTCCCCTTCTCCTGTAGAAGACGGTGTCGTTGGCCACGCCTTTGTCAGATGGAGTCCGGATTTCAGTGGCTGTTACCCCATGGAACCTGTTTCTGTCTGTCACTGCTGTCTCCTTTCCCACTTTTAATTAGCACTGCTTGGTTTGATCAGCATTTGCAGCTGTTACCGAAAATGAGGTGGCTCTGTCCCATTGCACTTTATCCCCCTATTGTAATGGGCAGGCACTTTTTTGGTAATGAGATCATTGTTTACTTCCAAACCTGAGAGTGAGCAGTCATTGTCAATGTCCAGGAGCATTGATATGAGTCCACGCAGTACCTGCCATCTGTTCCTTTCATGGAGTCATAACAGATCATTTCTGAAATGTAGCTGCTTTGCTATCATGTCCCTGAATGGTGTATAAGAACATCCAATACCAGTCATCAAGCAATATGCTCACATTTCCTTCATTTCTATACCTGCCTAATTAAATGCTAAAAAGCTTGAAGCTTGTAATCCATGTCAGCCTCATAAGAAATCGCATAGATGTGGTTTCCCTAAGTCAGGAAGCGTGAGGGCTGCTTTGTACAGAGCTCTGTCTACACGCACCTTCCCTGCGAGAAACCTGAAACCTAAGAATACAATCTCTGCTTCAGTTCCCCTCAGTGGCTCCTTCAGTTTACATGTTAACAGAGGGGTGTCTAAACAGTCTCTGATATACTCATACATTGACAGGAGTTTATAAATTCCGATGCAGAGGGTGTGCGACGTTTATCTTTCATGCAAATTTATTTTTCTAGCCCACGAACCCATGTTCTTGGTACACAAACTGCGCTACGAACCCAAAAGTACATGTTGTAGTCAAAGAAAGCTGCTTGCTTAGGTTCAGCTCATCAAGATAGTTTTTGAAATTCTTTCTGTGCTCCGCCTTGCAATCAAGGCACTCCGTCCTTCCTTTCTTAGGAATGCCGCCCTCTACGGCTGCTACCTGCCACTACTGTGTGTTCAGACAACCAGCCTAGCCCAGCGCCCTCCTTTATTCATCCTTTTCTTATGCCCGGACATCTTTATTCCACGAATCCAGTCTAGGTCAACTGTCTGAAGGTGATTTTTCCCGTTACACCCAATCTTGCTTCTCAAGATTTTCTCTGTGACTCAACCCATATCAAAGCAGCCCATTCTGGTTCTCTTCTCGTTACTTACACTTCTAATTCTCTTTGCCATGTCCCTGTCTAGTCTAGCCAAGATGGCAGGCACATAACTATCTTCTGATTCCACTTATGAATCACATTTAAGTAAACACGGACACATTCATATGTTTGAAAATTAACAACTGTGGCAAAAATTGTCCACGTACAATTAAGGAATGTGGCTATCCATAACATTCTATTTAAATCCCTTATATATCTATTCAGTTTATGTTGTATGCAACATGTGAAAATAGAGGTGATCCAAATAGTATGTGACACACATGAACAGACTCTATACATTCAAATTTAGAAGATGAAATGTTAATTTATTTTTATCTACTATAAAGAGAATGAATGACAAGTGGAAAAACTGGGCAAGAGTGGAAGTGTTAGAATTCTGTAAAAACAGTCTGTTTAATAACTAGTGTTTGGAGGCAGCTGCTTGTCAATTTATATTCTTGAAGATTCACATCATTTAAACACTGCTTAGAATTTCACCAGGTGCACAAAACCCTCTCAAGTATAATCAATTAAAAGTACATGAATGCCATTTAATTTATCAACAACCACGGAGTCTTACTGAAAGAAGAAACCAGAAGAGAAACTGCTCAGAAAAGATACTTATTCAACCCCATTATAAGGTGATCATTTAAAAGCACTGAAGTTTAATTAAATTATACCACTGTTCAATATTTAAGATTTTTGGTTTAACTTTCTTATATAAAATTAAATTTACATTTATAAAATGGGAATGTGATATTACATAACAGAAAAATAAGTATTTTCCTATTTTTTTGTCTATGTAAGTTTATTATGCTTTAAGGTGTGTGTAGTTTTCTGGGTTTTGATTTTGTTTCCATTTATCCTGCTTGGTGTTCTTTGAGCTTCCTGGATCTGTAGTTTGGTGTCTGACATTAATTTGGGGAGATTCTCGGTCATTATTGCCTCATATATTTCTTCTGTTTCTTTCTTTCTTTCCTCTTCTTCTAGTATCCCCATTACTTTTAAGTTACACGTTTTATAGCTAACCCTCAGTCCTTGGATTTTTTTCTGTATTTTTTTTCCCCCAGCCTTTGTTCTTTGCTTTTCGGTTTTCAAGGATTCATTTGATATCATCTCTAGCTTAGAGATTCTTTCCTCCGTAGTGTCCAGTCTACTAATCAACTCATCAAAAGCATTCTTCATTTCTGTTAGCTTTTTTTTTTTTTTTCCTTTCTCTAGCATTTATTTTTGGCTCTTTCTTAGGATTCTCATCTCTCCGATCACATAACCCTCTGCTCTTGGATGCTGTCTACTTCATCCATCAGAATCCACACTATATTAATCATAGTTGTTTTAAATTATCTGATGCTTGTTCTGTCGCTTCAAATTGCATTTTTGCCTTTGGGTATGCCTTGTAATTCCTTTCTTGATAGCCACACATGATGTCCTGGGCAAAGGAACTGCTGCCAATTGGCCTTTGGTGATGAGGTGGTGAATGTGGGTGAAGGGAAGTGTTCTGCAGTCCTGAGATTAAGTCTTGGTCTTCAGTGAGCCTGTGCCTCTGGACTGTGAACTTCGTAACTGTTTCTCGGGGTTATTTCGCCTCCCTTAATGGGGAGATGGTGGCTAGCGTGAGCTGGAGTTTGCATATATTCCTTCCCCAGGCAACTTAGGCGCTGGTTAACTTGTTTGCCCTGAGGCCAGAATGTGTGGTTCCTTTTTTTCCTTTCCTTGCTAGAAAGCCAAGGGGGATTTTCTTTAATATTTCCTGTGGGAATCTGGTTAAGCTCCTGGAGCTAATCTCAGGGTCTTCTTGGGACCCTCCGGAGACTGAGATTTCTTTGTTTATAGCTCTCAGAGTTAGTTACCTGCACCTAGGCTTTGACAATTCATCAGTTACAGTTCAGGTTTTCCTACCCCATCACTGGTGAGCACTGACTCTTTCTTCAATTTGGGGAGCACTGGTTTGACCTGTGCCCTCCTTTACAGATGCAAGAAGAGATACTGAATTTTCAGTCTGTGCAGGTTTTCACTTATTAGGATAGAGTGGCAGCTTCCAAGGTCCTTACATGAGAAACTAGAAATAAAAGCCCATCATTTGATTGTTCATTTTTTTTAGACTTTAAATGAGACTTGTTTACTAATTTTTTTTGTAATAAAAAAACTTTTTATAAATGTTGGCATCATTAGCTGAAGTAATATTTCCAATTACTTAGAAATGTTGATTAATCTAGTGAGAATTACTTCCTGCCTCTCCAGGACTATGCTTTGTTTTAGCAGAGCTTCCTACCATCTAGCTCCCTCGCTGGCTTATTACTTTTATCTTTTTGGGTTGGTACATAAAATCAGATTGTGGAAATGATTGCATGACTCTATCCATTTACTAAGTATCATTGAATTGGTTTTCTTCAAATAGAAAAATTTCCGGTATATAAATTATACCTCAATAAAGTTGTTTAAGAAAGTAAAGAAACAGACAAATTTAGTTGGATATACAATCAGTGTATATTTTTATTCTCTTTAAATATTATGCTTCACTGGTTTGGAAAATCAGTGCTTAATTTTATATAACAACTATTGTTTTTCCCTAAATGTAGATATACATTAATAATCACTGGAATGGCCAGAAATAAATCTTTGAAAGTTAAGAAATTGAGATTTTTACTTGGCAAAATTTTAAAAATTAAGATTATTTTCAAGGCCACAGAACAAATATTATGCCTATTAACCCATTATTATTTTTTCTGGAAGGCTTACTTTAGTTCAACTAGCAAACATTATCATTCAGTAAGATAAAGCAGGAGACTGAATGTGTATATGTCTTTAAGTAGTTTTAAATCCTTGAATTGGTATTAGGGGGGATAAAAAAAAAGCTAATCTAATTTTAGAATGGAAATTACAACAGATCTAATGCATAAGAACATGAAAAGTATTCAACTGTCTTTTATTAAGACAAATCAATTTGAAGTTATTGTCAAGAGGAAAAGCTAATATTTTTCTGATAAGCTATAATTTCCATTTAATAATTATCTTTTAAGAAAGTCATATTTTATTAAAATGACTACAGGTATATCTCATTTTATTGTGCCTCACAGGTCTTGTTTTTTTTTTTTTTTTTTTTGTGTGTGTGTGTTTAATAAATGGAAGGCAAGACCCTCCACCAGCACAAAGATTACTACTCTTTATTGCGGTGGTCTGGTGCCCACCCCACAGCATCTCTGAGGTAGTTTGTAACCCATCCCCTGTCCTACTTTCCTAATAGCACAGAAGCCACGGTAATTGAAAGGAGAGAACAAGAGTTTTTAGTCAAAGCAGTACTTGAGTGGTGAGAGTGTCAATCAAATGTAAACAGGCACCCACACTACAGGTAGTCCCCGACTTACAACGGTTAGACTTCTTCTTGATTTTGCAGTGGTGCAAAAGCAATCAATATACATTCAGTAGAAACTGTACTTCAGATTTTGAATTTTGACCTTTCCCTGGACTGACAGGCAGTACAATGTTCTCTCCTGAGGCTGGGCAGTGGCTGTGAGCTGCAGCTCCCAGACAACCAGGTGATCACAAAGGTAAATAAGTGGTACTCTATAGTGTAGTATTAAAGCATTTTCAACTTATGATGTTGGCAATTTACGACAGGTTTACTGGCACATAACCCCACTGTGAATCAAAAAGCATCTGTATTGATCTCCTTTGTAGAACCAGCAGAGATAATAATTTTCGGTGCTAGGTATCAAAAACAACCTCAGTGATGATGGTTAATGCACTCTATAATACAAGAAGATTTCATTTTAATCAAACGTAAAAGTTCCCTTTTATCTTTTGCTTTGAACTAAAACAAATCTCAAGCAAAATAGTTCTTGCACAGGAGCAGGCAAATTGCATATAATGACATAAATCACTCAGCCAATCCCATTTGCTTCAAAGCTATATATATTTTTTTACATTGTATTGGATGTCTCATGATTATATTGACTTTGCACACATAAAAATAATACTGCCGAGAGTTTTGTCACAAGATTCATGGTGTTTTGTTAATCTCAGTTATGTAAATAAATAGTATTTTGTTCTACATGAGACCCAGAAGACTTGATCTGTATCTGCAGGGAATGACAATTCTCTCTTTCTCTAGGAATTTACTACTGACAATTAAATGGTATAATCAGTGGTATGGAGACTGGGGTTTTTAGTATATTCAAGAAGTCCTAGTTGCGATAACTGGGGTTTACCTGTTAGAGTCAATCCACTTAGCACCGCAAATTCAGATTTGGGTTGTACCCCCCTTCTGATAAATGTCTTCACCAAGAAAACAGTCTGTAAAAGTTTATTATGTTTTCATAAATGTATACATTTGCCAATTCCCCATAGTGGCTGAATTTGGAATTCCCCATAGTGGCTGAATTTGGAATTTGAAGATTTGAGATATATCCTAACTTTAAAATTCCGAAGTTCCGTAAAAATATAGATTGTTATCATATTACCCTTATGTTTCTACTGCGTGTTGTTAGAGAATCACTGTCATCTGAGTAAAGTGTCATTTTATCTTTTGAGATATAAACAATAACACCTAATCAGGATATGTTTGCCTGCAGAGAGAGAAAAGAAAAAGCTCCTTAAACAAGAAAGAACTGTAATTTGTTTTACAATGAAAAGCAATCTCTAGTTAAGCAGCCCAGTCCTGGTAGATAGTTTCGTGTTGTTGGCAGAAACCCAGGCTTCTAAATGTCTGCTTCTTTATCATCTCTGATAACTACTCAGCACTGAGCTGTGTGTCCTGTGTCTGTTTTATGGAGAGAGAGGTGGGAAGCCCAAGAAGAAGGTGCCTCATTGTTAGGCGACATCCCGGAAGTGACGCTGACAAAACAGACAACTGACGAAACTGCAGACATGCCACTGGCCAGATTTAAGTCACAGGGCCGCACATAACAGCAGAGGAGCCAGGCACTTCTAGTCTTCATTACAAGTGGCAAAGTACAGCAATAAAAACTGGGACATTATTATTGAGAAGAGAGTGAAAATGGATATTGAGAGGCAGCAGCAGTCTCTGACACAACCAATTGGGTAATGCCTTTTATTATACAGTGTTCATCTACATCAAACCCCCAAAGGCATGCTTTTTCCATTTGGGCATATTTAAAATTAATATTAAAGGACACTAATTACAACTAACATCTTATATTGTTCCTAATTTTGCCATATCACAAAGAATTCACGTTTTGTTATTGCCAAAGAATTTCACTGCTCCGCCTCAATAACTTCCCCACCTTCTTCCTCAGCAAGGGGACGCCATGTCTGTGTCACCATCTCTCTGGATGCCTTTCTTGAGCTGCCAGACTATGCCCTGTGTGCTTTTCTAGGTTTTCTCCTCTCTCAGGATGTTTTAGCAAAAGAAAGTAGTGGACTTTGAGGAAATGGCAAGGCTTATGCTTTTCAATGCTTTTTCTTGCCCTGCCCTCTGAAAATGAATGGGCTCAAAACCATCTTGTCCATCTTTTTGTAGAGCAGGGGATGGAGTTCCTGATTCCTTCAAGTCTGTGCTGCTGGCTTGGCCTTGAACTTGGTAACGGACCTGGGGGCATTTTGCATTGCTGTGCTCCGTTTTCATAGAACAAAACGGGAAAGATGAACAGGGCTTCACTTGTTTCATTTTCACTCTCGGCACTGAAGTCCAGAGAACCCACTGTGTGTCCTTCTTGTGTGGGGAAGACAGCACCCCAGGGTCTGTGTGATGTCCAAGCAGGTAAAGTAAACCTATGTAAGCCAAGTCACACCTCCGAGCATGCACAGCTCTGCCATGAGGCGACAGTGTAAGCCAATAGGAGATACTGTAAATATCTGTGTGAATTTAAGAACATGTATCTTAATATAGAGAGCTGTTTTGCTTTTATCAAGAATTTCTATTTCTCTTTTTCATAGTTGATTCATAACTATGAATGCATCCATGTGTACATGTGTATATACACAGGCATAGGTATAATATATATAATGTTTATTTAATTTGTAGTCATCTCAAGGGTATACTATGCCAGCTTATACCTGCAGGCGACTTAGATGTTTCTGTCAAGGATACTCTGCTGGTAACAATTAAACCTATAAGTCAAATGTGTCTTTTAGAAAATAGGTGACTATTAAGTAGATAAATACATAGTCATGTAAGCATAATTATTAATATATTCATTAGAATGGTAACTAAAACTATAGATGTAGATAAAATATGTAACTAGATAAAAAGCAGATGAAACATATGGAAAAAATACCCAAGGATAAGAGTCCATGTGTATGAGTGTGTGAGTGTGTGTGTGTGTGAGTGTGAGAGAGAGAGAGAGAGTGTGTGTGTGTGTGTGTGTGTGTGTGTGTGTGTGTGTGTGTGTGTGTAGGTGCTCTCACCAGCAAGGTCTCTGGACGAGTTCTGAGCCACACGCCAGGAACAAGCTGCCTCAGACAGTTACTAAGTTATGTCTTGGAATCTGTTTTCCAGTTTGCAAAATGAGAGACTGGCTTAGTACAGATGATTTCTAAATGTTCTTGGATCTAATGATGTCTACATTGAGATAGCCATCTAAATTCAGAATGTGAGTACAGACTAGGATTTTAATTGAGAACCGGCTGTAATTGTTTATAAAGCAACTCTTCACTACACATATTGAACTCAGACTAGGTCAATTTCCATTTGCAACACAGTGTCACTAGATGGAATTATAGCAAGTCTTCAGCACCTACCTCCTCTAAGGATGTGTCAACTGTTAAAAACATCATCATTTTAATTAAACAAGAAAAGTACTTCCTGTGACTTTGATTCTTTCTGCAGATATAGTGGATTGATACACAAAAATCTCTAAAATTTAACTGAATTTTACATCCTTTTTGGAGGATCAACTTTACACTTCTTTATATATTTATAATATATAAATATTTATATAAAAATTATATATTATATTTTGCATATAATAGGTCCTTGAAAAAAGATGAGCCAATAATGAGAGTGTTTTCAATCTGGGGCATTGACACAATAGGGAGAGTGGATTGTCTGAAAATTGTGTACACAAATGTTAAGATTCGTATAAAAAAAGAGCCCTATCTAGATATGTGAATCACGTTATTCTAACTCAGACATAGGATTCTATCATTTTATCAACCCCACGACCTCATTTCCCACAATAGCAAGCAATCTTTTTGAAAGCAATAGAAAACGGCCTGGCTACCTTCAGACATCATCACTGAGGTGCTCTGACCCTGATCAGAATAACCACAAGGAAAGAACAGGGCCCGAGGAATTCAGAGAACTCTCAGGGTACACTATAGGCTGAGATTTAGGGGAGACACATCACAGCTGGTGTCAACAGCATGAGATATGCAACATAATCAGGCACTTTTGGGCATTCTAGCTGAATGAGACCTCAAAGACCATGGGTTCCTCACCACCTAAGGTTTATCAATAAGAAAGCAAAGTCCAGGGGAAACGAAAGCACCCATGCAGATTTCAAGCGTTTTGTGGGAATGCCACTTCATTTCAATTGGACTAGTGCTCTTTTGCTCTCTCTTAATTATTGTCATTAGGAGTCATCTAACTTCTGATTGAAAATGAAACAAACCTAAAAACATGTGTATGAGACCTTTTTCCCATTATACATCTATTCTACAGTATAGCTCGACTTCGACAGAGATATAACACCCTGGACAAAGAAAAGGCCTCACCTCTCCAAGACATAGAAAACTTAATCAAATTAGATGATGGCTTTAAAAAAAATGTACTTGAAAAACACAGAAAAGCAAAAATGGAATGTAAAATCATTCAGGATTCCACAAGTTTAAAAAATATCATGTGAACTCAGAAGTGAAAGCCCTCCCTGCAGTGTTAGGCATTAAAAATCCCATGTCTTAATGAAATCACATTGTTCACATTGCCGTAGTAAATGTGTTTTAACTATTCAGTGTTCCTCATGTGCATTTTGGTTTTGTTGTTCTATTGCAATAATTTGATTATGGGAATGAGGAATTTTGAAAAGAGGTGAGTCAAAAGTATAAAGACAAAACAGCGTGTTTTTGTGCCAGACGCATCAGGCCCTTGAAATGACTCTCTATGAAATTACACGTGTTGAAGAAAATGTCATTCTTTTCAGTTTTGATCTTCACGTTCTTGCACATGTGAGTATCACCATGTGTATGTGTGTGCACATGTGTGTATTGAGACATAAATAGATGGAAATTAAGGAAGATAGATTCTACTTTCCACAAACAAGCTGGTATTTTTCTTACTCCTTGCTGTATACCTTCATAATACAGAAGAAATAAGCAAACCTGAAAGTCACGTTCAATTTTTTATGACAGCTTTCTACCCTAGTTTGCTTTTTCCGTTTCAGTGCTTCATTTTTACCTCCCCATAATCGTGCTGACCTAAATGACCATGTAGCTACAAATCCCCAAACTTTTTCCAAAACAAAGGAGAAGCCAAAGTAAAGGCCACATTCATTCCAATGAGTACTGATTTCACTCTTGCATTCTGCTCATAAATCATTGACTCTGCAACGTTTTCTTGGGAAAGTTGTTAGAACCAGGAACCAGGTCATCATTAATGGCTTTCAACTAGCTTTCCGAGTTCTGCAAATGGGGAAAATACTTAATGCAAATCAAAAGTGAATGAATTTGCATCATGAATTCTCCTGTGCATCCATGGGCAAGGTGAGAGAATTCTCTGAAAGTCGTTAAATTATGTTTCTGCTTTGTTTCAGTGCACCTGAGATAAAAATAATAAATCTCATCTTGTAAAGGATACCAGTTATTCAACCTTACTTAAGATCCTTCATTTTTTAATTTTATTTTATTATTATTTTTTTTTTGGGGGGGGGGATAAAATTGTTCTGCCAGACCTAACTGTATTATTGCCGAAACCCACATAGGTGAAAGCAAGGAGAGTGCAAAAATTTGACTTGACTCAAAGGGAAATGAGGAGCTACTGCGTCAGGGTTTTGAACTGAGTGATGGCATGACCTAACATACCTGAGAAGCACCAGGTAAGGGTGGAAAGAGGAGGACAAATGCAGAAGCAGGGGTGCCAGTCAGGAGGCTATTGTGCCAATGAAGGGGCCAGAGCATGTGGCAGCAGTGCAGAGACATGGAAGTGAAGCAATGTGTGTGTGTGTGTGTGTGTGTGTGCATATATATATATATATATATATATATATATATATATATGCTTTTATATCTTGTATAACATATTAGATATTATAGGATTATATCTAAGAAGAAACTATGGATTATAGGTAGCATTCTTAATGATTTTCAGACATTTGTGGGGTTTCATTATCAAATGGGCTTGATCATATTATATATATATATATATATATGTTGACTTTCCAGTAAAATTATAGAATTCCAAGAGTGTACATTATTCTGAAATACTTTATGGCTTTAAATTCAGGGAAAAAACAGTCATTGATATAAAGTGAGCCAGTCTTTCATCACCTGATAGAGGGAAAGGTGTTCTTAATATAATTGCAGCCTGTTACAGAGCTACAGAACTATTTTATCTCCAATACTTTGATCTGCCCAGGAAAATAATATTTCATGACATTCTTCTGCCTATTGCAAAACCCCAACATACACAAAACTAATATGCAAGAGGGAAGAAAGTTGCCACTCTGCTTTTCCAAAACTGTTAAAGGCCTGCTTTATAAAAGGTACCACTAACCGATTTTATTTCATTTATTTATTTTTTTGTAAATTTTTAAAGTGTATGGGGTGACATTGGTTAGTCAAATTATATAGGTTTCAGGTGTGCAATTCTGTAATACATCATCTACATATCACATTGTGTGCTCAGAGTTCTCCTTCCATCACCATATATTTGATCCCTTTTACCCTCATCCACCACCCTCTCTCCCCCTTACCCTCTGGTAACCACTCAACTGTTGTCTGTGTCAGCAAAGGGACGAGACAAACAAAGAGATAAAAGTCCACTAATCTATTTTAAATACAGTATAAATCAGCCACATCAGTGTACACACTGTATTGCTCCGTTTCTACAAAATTATAGATATTATAAACTAATCTAAAGAAAATAGAGGAGAGGTTGCCTGGGATTGGATGGGGGCTTGTTGGTAGGAAGGGGCATCGGGATAGTTTTTGGGATGATGGGTACGTTTATTAAATTCATTGCGATTATGGTTTGATAAGTGTGTACAGATGACAAAAGGTGTCAAGTTTTACTATTTAAATATACGCAGTGTATTATGTGAATGATATCTTAATAATGATGTTAAAAATAAGCCCAGTTGATGGAAGGAGAACTGACCCTGGGTGGTGAGCACACGATGTGATCGAGAGATGATGTACAAGTATTATAGAATTATACACTTGACACCTATGTAATTTTATTAAACATTGTCACCTCAATAAATTTGACCAAAAAAAAAAAGTACAGCTGCATTTACATAATTCTATTTAACAAAGGTATCAGGACATGTCTATTTCATTGAAAGCCAAGCACATTTAAATTTCCACAAATTTTTAAACTATCATCATTGTCCTGTTGGTACCAGCTATACTTGTTCATGAATTTTAAATTAGTTTTGGGAAAATTTTAGAGGATAGTAGCATGGAAGTTAGTACATATTAATGGAAAACAAACTCTTTTTTTGAAACAAACTTTTTTAAAGTTAAATTTTTTCAAGGGTAATAAAATTATACAATTATAGAGTAACGTGTGTTTCTTACAACACAGTTCTGAGCAATATTAAAATAATTATATACATATATATATATATACACACACACACACACACACACACACACACACACACACACACATATATACATTATTTTTTAAATGCCAAGACATACAAAAAGAAAGCCCAAATCCTACCATTGACAAATAGTCATTATAAACATCAGGTAAATACCATTCTGGTTGGCTCAGTGGGTTGGTGTGTGTTTTCATGGACATAGATGGATGATGAAGAAAAAGAGAATTTACACAGATTTAGAAGTGTTAAGAATTGGGGTCTTTGTAATCTTTCAGCACTTCCAATATTTCTTTATTGATTATTTCCCCTTAATAGCCCCTTTTTTCCCCACCATGGCTTAATACCCATGACAACAGAGCACTTAATGAGATTATTATTTACTTTGTGAATGAAGTGTATTCATACAATATGTGTGATTGGTGTACACCTTAAATTTATGCAATTACTTGCCAAACATATTTTAATAAAAAAAATACAGTTTTGTTTATAAATCTAAAACTCCCTTAAATAAATGTAATATAAAATAAGTTGACATACAGATGCATATTTAGCCACTACGTGTGTACATGGTTATTATTTTAGTAAAACTGAAATTACCAAATTTGTGATATTGAATTAAGAATGTCAGGGGCCATATGACACATTAGAAATAGTTCATATATGCAAATGAAAAAAAACTGTATTCATGTAACAGCTCTGATACTTCCCTTATAATTGTATTTAAGTAGGCATCCCTTGTCTTACTTGTAATATTTGTATAATCGAATTTAACTTTGACGGTCTAACATGCTGTTCTTAACAAACTGTCTAAAGATATTAACTTATCTAAGCTCTTAGTCTTTTATCAAGGTATATAATTGATGTTATCATTTTAAATTGTGCAAATGCATCTACATTTAAGCTTTGTTTTACTTGCAGCGCCTTTGCAATTTTTGCATTTTTAAGCCTCCACATTCTCGTAGCCCTTCCCAGGTATTACTGCTTATCTTGTTTGAGATACAAATTAACCAAATAGTTTTGGCGCACTCACACTTTAAAGCGACCAGGATGTTTTTCGACATGATCCTTTTCTGAATGTCACATGGAGTTAAGACCATCTACTGCGCAGAGCACAGGAGGCAAAGGTGAAGTCTGGGACAGGTGAAAATGACTTCTAGGCAGGTCTGGCTTTGGAGACACGTTCCTGTTCCATATGTCACCCTCATTTTTATGGGAATTTATCCCCAAAGATCAGGAGATAACGCCAGTCTACAATAGTTTGCAGGCCACACAATAATTAATAGGTATATATATTTTAAAGGCAATGAATAGAAACGGCAGAAAGTCAGGAGTTACAGGAAGACTTTTGAATAAATTGCCTTTATTTTCTGTTACTTCTGACTTCTTAGGCCTCTGCTTTCCTTGAAATGTTTTGAAAATCTTTTAGCAGAATTTGGCGATCCCCACCCATCCTTCCACCCAAGTCCTATTAGGAGGGAGTGACAGGAAGGCATTCCTCTCCCTGTGCGTGATCTAATCACAGCTTCCTGCTCTCAAAATAACTTGCCTCTCTCTTTTATTTCAAGAAAATTGTCAGTGATGTCATGCAATTACTTCTGCTTTTTCAGCGGAGAGAAATAGCATACGTTCTAAAGACTGGAAAACATCTCATGTCTTTGTTCCCATGTTGTTTGTAATTATAGATGAATTTTTCTCCTAGCAATATATGATAGCTTGGAAATATTCCACAAAAATCTCTGACCCACCCTTCGTAAAGAGATGGAGTCACTCCGCCACCCCCTTGAATATGGGCCAGCCTAAGCACCTCACTTTTAACAAAGATAAAGCATTGGAAGCGACTGTGTATGGTTTGTAACACCAAGTGAGAAAAGGTGATACAGGTTCCACCTGACTTGCTCTCTCTTTTGCAACATATGACCTGGAGCCCTGAGTCACTATACAAGGTGTCTGGCCAGCCTGAAGCCACCTTGTTGGAGAGATCATAAGACTGCACTAAATAAAGGTGCCCCAACAGGCCATCTTCCACCTGTTTGGGTCTTCCCAGCACCAGCTGCCAGACACCAAGTACCTGAATGAGTGAACCTTCAGAAGAACCCATGCCTCAGCCTCCATGCCTGACCATGAGGCCCCGGACGCGGTGAGGCAGAGACACCCCATTCTCCTCCTCCCTCCTTGACTGTCTAACCAATGGACTCTGAGCAAAATGAGTGGCGGTTTTATGGAACTAATTTGGGAGACGTGTTTCACAGCCACTGGACTAGCTTAAGCCATAATGCCATGTGTCAGTGGCAGTTAAAACACCCATTGGGATGTGTTCATTGATGGTAATCATTTCAGAACACATACAGGAATCAAATGATCACATCGTCCATCTTAAACTTCCACCATGTTATATGCCAATTATATCTCATTAAAGCAGGAAACATTTTTAAATAAATGAAACCATCACTCCTACATGGAGGAGAGGTTGTCATGTGACCAGAGTCATTTCCTACCACACCGCCATCATCGCAGGGTTCCTAGGCATTCCTGGCTGTACAATGGAGATTGTACAACCTTTGTGGATATAAACGTTGTTGCTTGATATCTTAGGAGCTATGCCGTCCCTTATTTAAACACGGTGCTTACTTGCTAACATATTACATTTTGAAGTTTCGTGCCCAAATTTGTTTACTTGCTCATTAGAATTAATATTAAAAATGAAAAGTTTTTATTGCCTAGGCAAGTGCCTCTTTGCAATAAGAAAAATAATATTTTTGGAAATCAATTTTGACAGTTTTTTGTTTTGTTTTGTTTTTACTATTGGAAAGTATAAAAATGATATGGCAGTATAAAACAAAATGTTCGCAACTTGTACTAATTTATTTTTTAAGAAGTACCAACTTTGTTAATATTGAATAAAAATATCTTGGCTGTAAACACCAGATGCTTGAATCCCTACTTGCAGACACAAACCGCAGGTAGCAACATTCATTCGAGCTGAATTCTTAGCAGCACTGACGAAAAACGTGAAATATATTATTGCGTATTTTATTACACAATATTCTTTTCTAAATTGGTTTAAAGGAATTATTTCTTCCACTCGTTTCAAATTGATAGCCACAAAATATCTAAAATTCGCTTTGTCATTCATCTTCATTACTAGATAACAATGAATACCAGAATGGTTGAGTTCAGGTTTTATCTGCTTTTTCTTCTGTGTATTGGATTCTATAAAGTGCTCCCTTGCCTCCCCTGACCCCACAATGAACTTATGACCCTTGGAATAAGTTCCACTGAACACATTTTAACAACGGCAGCATTAAATGTTACAGAGGAAACTGGTAGAAATGGGGCAGGGTTGGTCTGAATCTTAGACTGCACATTGATAATGAGGCACCCACACACAGCCCTCACATCATGTTCCTGCTACACTTTATTTATGTCAAGATATGGTTGAATGGCACAGAGGTAACTCTGACGACAGCTCCTGGTTTTTTCACCACATTGGGTAACAGCTGGGTGCCTAAAGAACTCTGATAAGCTTACTGATGATTGCTCCATAAATACCTATTCTAGATGTCTTACACACGGATGGGACCTCTCAACAGGATCACCTGAAAACTTTTAACCAAGCAGCCTACGCATTCTAACTAGACACAATACATCGTAATATGTGTATATATGGGGATAGGCATCTCTTTGAGATTCACAGACTATAATTTCCCTCTAGTGAACCTAATTACCCCACTACTACCCTAGTGGAACTCCATATCATCAAATATTATTCAGTCATTACATTGAGAAAGCCCCAAATCTCAATATACACCATCAAATAAGCAAATATACAACAAGCAAGCAAATGAATGATGTATTTATAGGAGCACTAGCATTCGTGATATGAAACATTTAGTCAGAGAATCAATTTCTAGCTCTCTTTAATTCCTGGCATGCTGTTTGGACAAGTAACTCAATCTAACTGACTCCAGGATCCTCATAAGAAAAGAAAAGAAAACAAAAACAATGAAATCCATATGTCTGTTATGGATATTAAATTAGAGCATCCATGTTAAAAGGCAGCACACTCATCTCTAGTATAATGACCTATCTACACTTTGTTCCACACTAAATGGTAACAATAAGGCCCTATGATCCTGAGCTATCAGAGGTCCCAGACTGATGTCCATTTGAAAAATTGGGAGGCCACCTTCCTGTTGTTAGCCTGTTAGTGCTTAAACCAAGAGATCACTTTTGGTTTTCGAATGAAGTGTACGTGAATAACTGGAATTAAGTCCTGCCCAAAATAAGCATCACCCATGCAAATCTGCAGAAGTTATACTTGCCTGTGATAAGCTCAAAGGCTACATTCTTTCAAATGCCATTATGATGGAGGATACTACGTAATGTCCCAAGTATCCCCAGTTACTCCAGGAGAAAGGCTGCTATTGATCCCAGTGGTGTCTGTCTATGCACCATGAAGACCTACCAAATAAATGAAAAGAACCTATGGGGCATCTGCTAGACCCACTATGCTCCCAACTGCTTCTTCCTGAAAATTTAGCAAAATTAGCATAGGAGTATGCACAATCTTACTTTATAAGCCATAAAACCTATATCTAACTTCCATGTTTCATACTGTGTCAGCGGCACCAACTTATTGCATGGTATATAGTTTGTAATAAAATGGGGGAAATATCACTATACTTATGCATTTACTTGCGTATTCATAATGCACCTATAAAACTATGACTGTGGACACTTTTCTTTGATTATCAATTGGCCAAAGAAGAGCTGAGCATGGCAGACCCAGCCTGGGTCGACCCAATAGGACTTCTTGCTCTAGAAGCTTGTTATTGAAATGTGGTCCCCAAACCAGCAGCATCGTAGCACCTCAGAGGTTGTGAGAACTGCAGTCCCACCCTAGACCCACTGACGCAAAATCTATACTAACACAATCATCCAGTGATTCATAGGTTTAGGAAGCACAGCTCTAGTCCTTGCTTCAGCTCACAAGATCTTCCTGATTCCTGAGATTATGCAGATGCCAATGCTCCTTCAAACTTATCTTTGAGTAAACAGACTCTAGCAGCTCCCCAAGAAGGGCATTCAGATGGTTTCAGCCACTGATGGCCAACATCGCTGTGTATACATGTTTGGGTTTATCTAGCCACTGAAAGTATGAACTACAAAAATTAAGTTTTTGAATAAAGATGAATATCCCAAGAATGAAATGAAAAGAAACTAAATGATCTGAAGACACATTATTGACAATTGATGTGCACAAAATCTCTAGTCTTAGGCTTTCTTGACTAAATTCTGCTCTTACCCCTATAACTGGACATGTTTAAAGCAATCAGAAGAGTGCAGATTACATATAGACCAAGATACACACGTGTTTGTATGCAATTAAAGTTAACACTGTTCTAAAAGATTAATAGAAGTTAACAGTGAATGGTACTAATCAGGATGATTTTTACTTATGCCATTTGCATATCTGAAGTTACATTTTATAATCAGAAAAAAAATAACTAAATAAAATAATAAAAGTACTTTACCTTTTGAAACATACATTTGATCCTGGATTTATATTTATTATTGTCCATATAATGAAATACCTAAAATCTGAGGAATCTCATGCAGCAGTTTTATTTGGTTAAAGGTTAAAATATAAAATCCATAAAGGGATAAATTGTGATTTTATTCACCTAACTAGAATAGGGGTATCTTCAGCATTTAAAAACAATTTTTAAATGAGAAATAAGTTAACATGCAACGTTTTTATAATCAACTTATTTATTGCAATATCCTAACCAAGTGTTTGCAAAACATATTGCAATAGTGACTCAATGCAATAATCAATTCAATGAACAAAAGTGAAAAGGGTAATAAGAAAAAACAAATTTTAATGTATATTATTTAAAAAATCCCAAACTGCAATTTATGAAATTGAATAGTTGATGAATGTGTCTTAAAGTTTACAAGTAAACAATGAATTAAAGAAAAACTGAGTATTCTAAACATTATGCATCCCATATATTTTGATACAATCATAGAAAAAATAGCCAAAAAACATCAGATTTCATTTATATGAATGAAATTTGCCATTCATAGGCATCAACAATCTAAATTAAATCTACAATCCCAATTCAAAAGTATGGATTATAAAAGAAATGCTTTACCAGTAGCTAATACATATCTAACATTGTTGAGAAATAACTTCCATTATGCCATAAACATGGAACGCTAGGATAAATCTAACCGGGCATACTAGTTGACTGCCTCCTTCAAGGCCTCTGGGTTTTACGCTTCCTCACCAACTCCAAGGTAGGTTGGTAGCTGCTGTTCCCAGTGAGACGGATGGCGCTGTGAGGGCCCTGGAGGAGCCATCCTTGTGCATTGCTTTCAAGGGCTGACTGCCATCATGAGAATGGGGAAGAAATATTCAAATGGTTGAAGAAGGGAAGACACAGATTATTCAAAACTTCCAGCAACCAAAAAAGACAGGCTGTTGTATCATGAGCTCTGCAAAGGCTTTTAGCACCAGATGGAGTGTCAAAATGCATCACCTAAGAATGGAGTAGGTGACCGTATAAAGGCAAGATGGGGCAGATATTAGAGCAAGTGACAGTAAACCACAGATTCCTCCAGGGGTTGGATCACACATCAAACGGTCCTAAAATAAACCTATAGGTCAATGCTTGTGACAAAGGCCAGCTGACTATTCATTCTATAAACACAGGCACATCCATCCATCCATCCAAACCCCCACGCAAACACAGTCTCTCATTCTTCTTAAGTGGAAGATCTTTTATAGGAGATTAATGTAGTAAGAGAGAACATGTCATGCATCTCAAACAGACGAATGAAAAGCATGGGAAGGAACGCCATCTGGTAGTTAATAGAGATGCTCATTCACACTTTATGTTTCTGCATCTGGACAAGCCACACAGCGGAGGAGCAGCTGCTGGCACTAAGGACAATGAGAAGGGATGTGGCTCTGATTTGCCTTGGTGGCACTTCCATCTCCAGACGTTTTAGGGGTGTTGTGATTATTTCTGAATGGTGTTTTATTCTTTATAGATTCTAACAAATAGTCATGCAGGAGATAGGGTAAGTACTACTTTGCATTTCTTTTTGCCCAACTATGACCCGAATCATAAATCAATTTGAACTAATATTGATGCAGAACTCGCTCAGTTCAAACCATGACACTCTCACCAAGAGCTATACAAAGGCTTGTGTTCAACTAACTCAGTGCTGTTCAGCCTCTGAGAAGCTTCTTGTAACTGGAAACATCCTTTAAGGATTGATTTTATGACTTAAGCCTCTTCTTGCTATCCCTTCAGACTTTACCATACTGCTTGTTAAGATGGAACGGATTTTTTTCAAAAATGTGCTTTACGAAGCAGATAGATGTGTGTGTGTGTGTGTGTGTGTGTGTGTGTGTGTGTGTGTGTGTGCACGTGCACACAATTATAATAATGATAGAGTATGTTACTTCTTTTACTAACTGACGATGTACATTTTAGGCCTTTATATTCCAAGTATTCTGAGAAAAGGAGATTTAGGTCCAGGGAATGTGCTCCTTCAAGTATTATAAAAGCTGTGATGTTAATGTGAAGAAAATTTATGCTCTGTGGTTCCAAAACTCAAAACAAGAACAAATAGGTGCAAATATCAGAAAATCTACTTAACGAAAGACATTCTTACAATGTTCCTCAAACTGTGGAGAGCTTGGAATCATCATAAGCGTGCAGGTGCGGCTGAGAGAGTGAGGACAATTTCCTCTCTGTAATTACTGCCGGATCAAGAGGGTGAAGGGACAATCCCATGAGGCCCTTTTACTCACAAGTGTGACCTTCCCATATATGGCGTATTCATTCCTATGGCTGCTGTGTCAGTTCTTGTTTAGTTTCATGTCACACAATGAGGAGAAGAAAAAGTCCAAGTACCAAACCCCGATTGCTTCAAACAACATAATGTGGTCGTCCTCCCATTCTGGAGTCTGGAAGTCTGAAATAAGAGTGTCAGCGGGGTTGGCTCCTTCTCTGATGGCTCTGGGGAAGTCTCTTTCCTTGTCTTGCCCTGGCTTCTGGTGGTCACTGCCCCCACATCGTCCCTGGGTTGTGCGTGCCTCTCTCTAATCTCTGCCTCCATCTTCACAGGCTCAGCTGCCCTGAGTCTGCCTCTCCTCTTATAGGGATACCAGCCACATCGGGTAAGAGTATCAGTGAAGGGCTTCAGACAATCCTTGAAGAACAAATATAAAGCAATAGGATAAATCTGAGCATGGTCTCACATCCGTTTTGCTATATTAAAAAAAAAAACCTCTTTAGGTGCAAGCTTTCTGCATTTATTATCTCTCTAGAGCTAACGGCCATGATTTTGAAACAATATGCAAGCTTGGAAAAAATAAAGAACAACATTCATGTCTTTTGTTCTTTGTTTTTGTCATTGTTTCAGTTCATCACTACTTCCTCCCTCCAGACCAAGGTAAGCATCCCTCTTACCTTCAATTTTACTGCTCCTGGGATGTTTGATTCAGGTAATGAGGGACTCTGTTCTCTAAGTGTGATGTCTCAGACAGGGAGATTCTTTTATCTCCACTGAAACATCTCAGAATTTACTCAAGGCAAATTCTCTTTCTTTCCCTTCATACAATTAACTTTCAGGAGTTGCTGTTGTATTAGGCAGTCTAAATGATATGCTGAAATGTCTTGCTCTGTTCTTTTTTTCTCTTAATGTTTGTACTAAAGACATGGAGATTGTTTTTTCAAGTGGACATAAAAATGCTACTTTTGTTTTGGGAAAAAAATCTTCATTCAACCCAGGGATAAAAACATATTTTTTCCTGACAATTTCTTGTTTCTTATGTTTGTGGATGAATCTAGAAAAAAAGCGTCCCACGTGAACCCTTCTCAAAATGTGTGCAGAGTTCATTTTTATCTTGACAGTTGTAGCAATAGCCAAACAGACTTAATTGGCATTTTTAGTCATTAACTTGAGGGGTTTTTTTATGTCCATACCAATGATGTAATTAAATACCTTTAAGAGGAATCAATATTTTGAATTTAGATTCTTTAATTCACTTAAAAATTCTTACTCCGAAGTCCCACCTAAATGACTATATAGTGAAATATACTAGAGGCTGGAAGAATAACCTGAAATGCTTAAGTATAAACACTGCATTGACCTCACTGCCTTTTACAAATCCTACAGGAGTTCATTATCTTTTAGTCATAAGGCAATGACATGAACCAGAGTCAGCTAAGGAAAAGGTGCCCTACTCTTTGACTTTAAACAGAAGATAATCATTATTTTTTTCAATATTTAATGTCTAAATTGTCACAAACCATTGCTTCTACATTTTCCTTCTAAGATGTTGTGCTACTTTGATATCAATAATAATTCATAACATATGCAATTCAAATACCAATTCATACACAAGAACTAATCAAATGAACCAAGAACTTCTGTAAATTTGATCTATAAAATATGTATACATTTGGAAATGCAAGCCACATTGTTCTTTATTACTCTAATTTAATAGTGTCTGTTAAAAGTTATAGTCATTAAAAAAAACATTTGAAAACAAATATAAACAGTTTTGAGGAATTTCAGTTCATCTCCTAGAAAACTGATGTTAAAGTCAACAAGCTTTTACAAATATTGATCAAAATTTGTTTAAATTTAAGCTTCTTTGACTTGGGGTTCAAACTATAATTAGAGATCTTCATCGTACAAAAATCATTTATAGTGTTGCCCATAATTCCAGTCTGGAACATGCATCTTGTACACGCATCATAATGATCATGTTTTCTATCAGTTCTTTAGCTATAATTTTGACTTTTCAATTCCATTTTAAAGGTCAGCCAGAATTGGAAAAAGAAGAGCTTCAGATTACTTTTCCTGTTCTTTAAAATTAAATATATATGTAATGTATTAAATATATATGTAAATATAATGTAAATTGCATTTAAGTATTGCTAAGCTATTTATCTATTTATTTATTTACATGGGGGCATGGTACAGGCATATGCCAACTCACAAACGCTAACCTACTAAATAGGTGATATTTTCCCTGAATGCACAGCTTACTGGACTGCCTTTATAGGGTGGAGCCTGGAGGCTGGTTGTCTGTTTTTTGTTTTTCTTAATTTTTATTCAATTTATTTAAACCTAAGGAAAAAAAAATCACCCACCATTTCTCCCACTCCTCACTGCCCACTTCTCGAAATCAGCAATCTGTTTTCTGTATCTATGAGCTTCCTTTTTATTTTTAATCAAAATACTATAACTTTCAATCAACATTTTTATCTTTCTTTTGCTTCTGCATTTATTTGAATTTTTATTCTAGGACAATCTTTTGTTACCATTAAAATTATAATTGGGCAAATACCATGAACAGTGCAAAACAAAGTAAAAATGTACAGCTTAACCAATTAGTACACAGAGAACACCATTACCACAGGACCTAGGTCACGTATTACACACGATTTCCCTTCCAGAATATTACAGCCTGCCCCTCCTGAGGACAGCCACCCTCCTAAGCCTTTATAGAGATCATTTGCTGACTTCTTATATTTTTATCCCTTAAGTATGTATCCCTAGCCTTTCATGTTGTCTCTTTTGAGTTTCATATAAGCAGGAATGAAATTGTATATATCCATCGGAGTTATTCTGTTCAACGTCTATGAGAATGAACCAGCACTGTATGTAGCTGGAGTCCTTTCACTGACTTTGCTAGAGAGCATCCCAGCATATGACTCTATCACAATTGATGTATGTGTTCTACAGGTGATGCTATTTGATTGGCTCCCAGTCTGGGCTCCTGGAATAACTGTGCTATGAGAGTTCTCGTACAGGTCCCTGGTACACAAGCGCACACCTTTCTGTTAGATGTGCACCAAGCAGGAGACAGCAGGGTCCGTGATACGGATATATTTAACACTGGAAAACGAGGCCACACAGTTTTCCAACTTACTGAAGGACAGTTCCCATTACTCTGCCTCTGTATGAAGATTTGCAATCTTTTTAGTATTAGACATCCTGGTGTTTGTGTGGTGCTCTCTCTTTATGCTATATTTTGATTTCCCGGTTTACTGATGGGGTCAAATACATTTTTATATATTTATTGGGCATTTTATTATCTTTTTAAAATGCAATTTCAAGTCTTCTGCCTATTTTCCTAATTTTCATGTCACTTTCTTATTGGCATGTGGGTGTTTCTTATTTTTTAATATATTACTAATTGCAAACATTTCCTCCCAATCTGTAGCTTGCCTTTTGACTCCCTAAGTGGTGTTTTTGGGGGTAAAGAGAAGTTTTTATTTGATATTATAACACTTTTATCAATCTCTTTTGTTATGGATAGTGCTCTTTTTTCCCTTAAGGAGTACTTTCCTAATCGAAGGCCATGAAAATAGTTTCTTATATTATCTTTTAAGAGCTTAATCTCATTCAAATTTAGGTCTGCAATTCAGTTGGAATTTAAACTTGTGTGTGGTGTGAAGTAAAGATCAAGAGTTATTTTCCCAGGAAAATAAGCAACTGAAATAGTGCAATTTATTGAAAAGAACATGCTTTCACCCGTGCTTTCCTGTGTCTCCTTCATCACAGTCAAACGTGCGTGCATGCGCGTAAACGCGCGCTCACACACACACATACACACACACACACATGCACACACATGCACACCTGTGCACGCTACTGTTTCTGGGAACTCTGTTATATTCGTCCATTTGTTCTTTCTGGCATAATTACCATTTCATCAGGAAATACAAGATTTGCCTTTGACTTGAAGATATCCTTTAGAAGTTGCATTCAAATCCTAGTTTGCTCTGTTCGGAATGGCTATTGGATTGATCAAATGCCTTTTCGATATATAGTAAGGTGTTAATTTTTTTTCTCCTTTAATCTCTTAATACAGTGAATTGCTTTGATTACTGTAAGAATGGTAAACCAAACTTGTCTACATAGAACAAACCCAGCTTGTTATGATGTATTATTTTTTTACATGTTGTTGAAATTGACTGATAACTTTTTAAATATTAACTTTTATATTTTGCTATCATTTCAAACTTACAGACAACTTGTATGTATAGTAAAAACAACTCTTATATACACATTAACAAAATTCATCAGTTTTTTCTATTTTGTTCATTATTCTCCCTATATATACACACTATAAATATACATAAATGCAAACATATATAATATACATGTACTAAATGTCTGTAGTATCAAAGGAGAGTATGTTGGAGGCACCATGCCTCTTTATTCATATACATATATATATATATATATATATATATATATATATATNTATATATATATATATATATATATATAACTACAAATTAAAAATGACTGAGAAGTGACTATGAAAAATAGTATTACAACAACTGATGGGATTTAAATATGGACTGTGAGGTATACAGTAATTGTATCAATGTTACATTTGCTGAAATTGATAACTGCATTGTGGTCTTGGCAACGAATGTCCTTTTTCTTGTGAGATGTACATTCTCTGCCTCAATAATAGTCACTTTTTCTGGCTTAGGGTCCAACTCACATCCAACACTGCATTTAATTGACACGTCTCTATAGGTTCCTGTACGAAGCAGTTCATAAGAATTTCTTTGTGGTTGTTGATATTTTTCAGATTATAGTAATTTATAAAGTATCCCCAAATTTACCTGACTATATTCAAGCTATGCATTTTTGACAGAAATAATTCTGAAATTATATTGTGTCCGTCTTAGCACAAAATGTCTGGAGATACAGCCACATGCAAAAGAATGAAACTGGACCACTGTCTTACACCATACACAACAACTAACGCAAAATGGATTGAGATTTGAATGTAAGACCTGAAACCATAAAACTCTCAGAAGAAAACATAAGCAGTAAGCTTGACATCAGTTTTGGGGGTAATTTTTTGGATTTGAGACCAAAAGCAACTGCAATGGATATCTAAATATCAACTCTATCTCAAAGATAACTCAAATGCCTTCTCTGTACCATGTCATGGTGACCCAAAGTTCCTTTCCTTGCCCAGCCTGAGAGAGTTTCATTCAAGGGAATTCTGAGGATAGTTTTATAACTTAGGGGTGCTCTGTTCCAACAACTCCATTTTTAAGGCTGAGAATGAATAAAGAGCCCCAAAATTCAAGAACTATGAAAATAATACTGAAATCTAGACTACAGATTAAAACGTAAAAGACTTGAGAATATAATGCACCATGTAAAAACTGAAATGATGTTTTCCTTTTTTTAACATGTTTTAAATAGATTTTTTTCTATAACCACTGGCATCACAGGAAATTTTTATTATTCTCCTCTAGGAAAGAGGTTTTTGTTTTTATTCTAAGTACCTCTCCTTCAGTTGTTTCACTGACCTTTACCATTAAGTGGAAATTTCTGGAGATAGTGTAGATGAGCTGAACCTATTTTTATTCATGAAAGAGACAATTGAAGATAATTATGCCTTACTGAAAATGCCTAATGTAGGCAAGGCATTTTTCAGGTGCTATATTTCTATTTTTGGGATCAAATACATGTCAAGATTCCCTAGGATGAGTTTGTAAAGATGTGAGTTACAGGGCCATACAATGGCTGTCATAAACTCCGTATGATCATGCCATTTGCCATTTCTCTACTGAGCGTTAGGACATCAGATACAAAGAATATTGCTATTGTGATTGACAACAAATTTGTGCATATTCAGGTTGTAATTAAGCATGGCAGTTAGTTACTAGGAAATAGAGTTCCTTTTCCATTTATGTATATTAGGTACAAATTTCATCTGCATATATCATCAGACCTAGTCCTTTTTAATGAGAAACTGATATAAAAATCAGTATGTTACACACCTTTAGTTAGTGTCAGTGTGTCTGTGTTTCTCCTATGCATTATTCATGGCTGAGGTGCTTTACACAAATTTTATCCCAGAGTCAAACTGACAGAACATTCAAGCAGTGTCTCCAATCCCTCAGCAGAAGGCAACACCGAGATGAAAAATTATAATGCATCTCTTGGTGCCTTCCCCAAAGTGGGATGGAAACAGAATGCAGAAGGGACAGAGATGCAGCCTCAGAGGACACATGTGAGGTCTCTCTCCAAACCACCTGTGTTCCTCAGAGCCAACACGAACTGTCAACACTGGTCTTGAGAATGGCTAGACAACCTTCATTGTGTCTGTCAGGAGGAAAAGTGAGAAAGAGTAGGGGGGGGAAATAACCACCCAGAAACAATAGCATCAGTAACAAATAATGGCAGGAAGGAGAAAGGCATTCTTTTTACCTCTAAAATACTTTGAAAACAAAAAACAAAGACAGAAAGCAGCCCATCTGGATACAGAAAAATAAAATCTGTACTATGCGTGTACCCATAGCACTGTACATGTGGATTAGAGCCACATATTTGAATTTACCTTCCAGTCAAGATATGAGGAGGTGGTGCTGGCATCAGTAGGTTGGGAAAATACAAACTCATTTAATCTACAGAGCAAACTTATGAGCCGCCATTATCATCTTGCATATCTTACAGGTGAGGAAACTGAGGCAGAGGTTCAATGAGCTTACCATGATCACACAGCCAGTAACTAGCAGAGACAGGCTTTGAAATCAGGCCCTGTGTCTCCACGGTCCACGGCCTTAACCTCTGCCATGTTACTGCTACAGAGTCACTGGATAAATTGTGCCAGGTTATATATATTGGGTTGTCGGAAAAGTCATGACATATTTTTTCCTGTTTTTTGTTGCAAAAATGTGTCATGACTTTTCTGACAACCCAATAGCTTTGCTTGCTCTTTCCAGAATGAACAAATAAGAAAACCTCATGGGGAACACAATTAACACACACGGCTAACATATTCATGGTCGGAGGTTACACAACCAGCAAATAACAAGCTAGGATTTGTGCTTAGCGAGTTAGAATGTTTCTTTTAATGTAGACTTAACTATTTGACTGCACTGCCTTTAAAACAAACTGTTCCACATGGGAAAAGATTTTCTTAAAATATAGAATAAAAGCTTTCTGAAGTAACAAACCATACTCATTAAAATAACCGAGCAAAAACATCGCACATAAACACAGAGAAGTATAAACACATACTTCAAAACAATAGATGCAAATTTACTAAATACATTATTAGCAAATTGAATTTAGTTGTACATTCAAATAATATGGCTTGAACATAGAGAGCTTATTCAAAAAATTATTTACAATTATCCAATTTTAAAGTGTTAGACTACACTGAGAATTATGGTAAAAAACCATTTAATCAACTCTACAGATGCTCTTGTCTCCACAAAATTGATAAAATTTATAATTTGGAGAGGAAGGGCATTTTACAACCGAGGGACAGGGCAGAACTCTGCAGGCCAGATAAAGATGTGTATTCTGTCAAAGAATTTTTAAGAAAATATAAATATTTTCTACCAAACAATTTAAACAGTGCAAAATAAATAAACCTATACAATTTCAGGCAGCAACGTGAAACAGCTTTTTACAGATGAAAACACAGAAATGGCCCACTAACATAAAAGTGGAAACAAATGTTCAACCTCACCAGCAACCAAGGGAAATACAAACTAAAACTGTGTGTAAACGCTATTTCTCAACAACCAGCTTGACACTATTCGACACTATAAAATTGTGGTGAAGATAAAGAGCAGCAGAAACACTCACTGTCAGCAGCTGGAGATGGAAAATGCAATATAGACGCGTTGGAAAACACCCATGGCGCCATAGAGCGGACTTGAGCCAGACCCTAACCTACAGGTTCCCACACTGCTGCATGTGCAAGTCACCTGGGGAGGTTTAAAAGCTATGGAGGTCTGGCCCCGCCCTTAGCTCAACCTGATTTAATTGATAGGGAGTGGCACCTGAGTGTTGTGCGTTTTAGCAGCGCCCCAGGTGATTCTAACATGCAGTGACCTTGGGGAGCCCCTGCCTCTCCCTCTAATGCAGGACCAACCAACACGACAGAGCCGATAACTACAGAATCACCTGCACACGTGTCACCTGTGCCAGGACAATTACAAGAAGTAGTAATAATGGTCATGATAGCAAAACACTGCAGTCAGAATGGACACCAACATAGAATGGGTAAATCATAAACACAAGTGGGATGCTTGTATTCGGTAAGAATATTCAATTAAACAGGACAAACAAATGAAGTAAAACCTCATGCATTAATAGCATTGACCCTCAGAAGCATAATATCAAGGGCAGGAAAACATGTCTCTAAAGACAAATGCATTATGTTTCCCAGCTGTATGGAGCCTAAAATACACAACACCTGATAGAGCTCTAAACAGGGACGCATAATGGGATGATGAAGAAGACAGAAGACGTAGGGAGTCATGGGTGTAGCTCCAAGACGGTGACTTGGGAAGGAGGGAAAAACAGATGGCAGAGAGTAGATCCTGGAAACGGCGCTTCATGTTCTCTGTCTTGACTGGGTGGTCGGTTACAGCTGTTTATTTACTGTTGCTCTTTACCTCCATTTCATGTGCCATACGCTAGTTATATTTCACAATAAACTTAAATTATTGTAGAGATTTTAAACAAAACAGTGATAATGGATTGTTTCTGGAATAATTGCCCCTTAGGGTACGGAAAGGAGACTACATGGGGATACCAGTGATTGATCAGATCCTATTGCAAAGCCTTGACAGGGGTTGTGTAATTCAGACTAGGCCAATCACACTGAGACCTGAGAGACGTGGATGGATGAGGGAGGCAGGCACACAGGATTTAGTAATTCACCAAATGCAAAATGGAGCCGATAGGGATGGGCAGCACAGGGAGGAAGAGTGGGAAGTCAAAGGGGGCACACAGGTTCCCATGTTGAATCACTTTATCAGGGTAGACTACTACGCAAGCATCAGCTATTGCTGACTGGTTGTCAGTATTTTAAGGGTGTGAAAAAACATTGATTGTATACAACTTTATAAACTCTGTAAGTTCAGTCAAGTATCCACAGATGTGTTTAACTTTACAATGTTTCCATGGCAGACTTAAAATTATAGAGTTTTATAGGAAGCCCCAAAATTTCAACATATTGAGTCTGTCACTGACATCGTGGAATGATACAGTTGTTTTTCTTTCAACAAATCCCCAAATATTTGCAAGTGAATCAGACAAAATAAGTGGTGTTTAGAAAACTAAACCATCAACTGATGCGATAATATTTTTCTGTGCCAGATAGCCCTTCTTTAAAAAGTTTGAAAATTCTGTAAATGGAGATGGTTCCATATTTTAGACAGGACTAATGAGGCTCAGGTGGCTTAAATAACTTTTTGAAGGTCATAAACCTATAAATAGCCATTTAGAGCCATGATGGTCTGACGATAGGTTCATGACAAATGCAAGTAAAATAATGTTGGTTCTGGAAGCAGGATTCCCCCAAATAGTCTTAAAATATAAAATTCCACTGCTTTCATAATTTTAAGCTATTGCCCTAAACTCAGATTCCTTTTTGTATACAGACTGATTTCTTAGAAAAATAATTTGTGCAACTTATCCAAAAGCTGTCTACCATATTATTCAAAGAATGAGTATGAATTCCTTTGTGTAATATTTTGATTTATTCATTCACAATATTAGAGCTCATTTCTGTACAAACAATGAATCATGGATTTCAATTTTGAAGCGATATTAATCATTAATGTTATCTAAAGCTGTCTTCCTTATGGGCATGCACAGATTTCTACAAGACCAGAACGTTACACGGTAAAGCAAAAACAAGTGAAATAAATCTAACCCTTCAGGAACATAAAATGTGTTCTATATTATTTAGAAATCTTATCAGGTTTTAATTATTATGATAATTTTTGTTATCAATGTTATCCATACCTACATCAAAGTTCATATATTTATTTCATAAATAACAGAGCCCCATCCCCTTACTAAGGACATTTAAGTCTTTTTCCCAATCTAGCTTGAATCTTCTTCTGTAATCTTTTCTTCCACTCCTCCCTTCCATTTATTCTATGCCCTGGAAATGTTGGTCTCATCAGTAGTCCTTCTGGATTAACACATTTGCAGGCCTATGTCTCTTTTTATGGCAGTTATCATTCCTCTGAACCACCTAATATCTAGGATTTAGATCCTTGCACCTCTCTTGACCTCAATTCATTTTTATCTCCTAAACAAATCGTACAATTATTCTTCTATGTTGAACTCAAACACACAGCCTTATTTGAAGCACCTTCTTCAGACTTCCATGACCCACTGTGCTGCTTGAATTAAATAATCTTTGCTTGGTACTTTTAAATAAAAGTAAGAAATGACAAACTCAGCCATTGGGTAAGTTAAATTCATAACAAAGTACCACTATGCAATCAAAAGAATGACTAAATTAAAAAGACAGAATATATGTGTCAACTAGGGCATGGATAACCAGAAATTATACGCACTGCTGTTGAAATGTAAATCGCTGTATCCATATTAGGAAGCTGTCAGCGATATCTTCTAAATCTGAGCTAACACGCACCCTGCGACCCAGCAATTGTACTCCTGCTCACATATGCACACACATATATGGTATATGGACCAAAAGACACATATGAATGAGAACCAAAAGCAAGAGCAGAACACACTACCAAGTCCTCTCAAGGTAGAATGGGTAAATACATGTTGCTGTATTCATAAAATAAAATAATAACAATAAAAATGAAATAAACATCTGCTGCAAGCAACAATAACATGATGTCTCAAGTAGTATTCCATATAAGATGACAGATATGAGAGAGGAAACATGTATGACATATACAAAATTCATCCCTGGTGTTAGAAATCAGGATAGTGGGTACCTTTATTGAAGAGGAAAGTGACAATTGAGAAAAAGTGTGAGGGATTGCCTATGATGCTGAAAATACTTATTTCTTGATCCAGATGGTGCTTTTGTGGCTAAAATTCTTTGAGCCATCCAGCCATCATGTCTGCTCTTGTGTCTATATCTATCTATCTATCTATCTATCTATCTATCTATCTATCTATCTATCTATCTATATCTATATCTATATCACATCTCAAAAAAAAGATTATTAAAATATGAAGCTATAAAGTGCTTGGCATTCTGTATCTCAGAAGAAAATAGGATTGTTCTTCAGAATTTATATATAAGAGCTCATTTAAAATTCCTTTAAATCAATTAACTACAAAGACAATGGAACTAATGGTATAATTAGGTCAAGCAGTACAGAAGGAAAAAAGTTGTAGTTTCTATATGCAGACCTCTGTTCAAAATATTATTTATTTCAATGTTGCGGAAGTTGGTTTGACACATCAGACAGTACATTTGTTATAGTGGGAAAAACATTTCATTAAACTTCTATGGATTTATTCTCAGTTATACGGAAATGAGCTTTTGTTAAATGGAATTTGATTTTTCAAATAATGCCAGTTTTTGTATTAAGGATGGGGATGACCTGTAAGTATTTCATCTATATGTTTACTTTTCTTTTATGAGGCAAAATCAGATAATCTGGGATAATCTCCCTGTATAGAAGGCCTTAACATTAATCATCTGCAAAGTCTCTTTTGCAAGGTAAGAAATTCACTAGTTACAGGAATTAGGGTGTAGGCATTTAGTGGTGGAGGGCATTATTCTGCCTATCATCGCAAGATATCATTGTAATGTCCTATTCTAGAATCAGAGATTTTTAAAGATAAATTCATCATGCAAATATTTTCAAATACTCTTTTGAAGGCAGTATGTAGGGGGAAATTGTAAGGTGTCAAAGATGATGACAGTTCTCTCTTAGAGTGCTGAACAATGAACAGGAAACATAATTTGTGTCATCGTTGGGGGAAAGCCCTTTGGGTTTCCATTGTTTAGAAAACATTCACTCGTGATTTGTTCTACTTGTTGTCCATCACGTAAATCCTTTCATCGATGTGGTTATCTCACACATGACAGACTAGTGACAGAAGAGTTTCCCACTCTTTGCCGTGAACTGTAACGCCTCTCTCACCCCCTGGGGCCAGGCTGTGGCCATGTCATCTACACTCTGCAGTCAAAGGGGTACTCATTGGCTATGTTCACCAGGAGTGCCCAGGTACAGCACTAGCATCCTCAGGTGTTTCTGGAAGCATGAGTTGAATGTGGTTCTGTAGCCCAGTGGCCCTTGTTTGTTTGCTTTTCCCCCTTTTCTGAGCATTATTTTCCAGCTTTCTGCTAATTTTGTGAGCATCCTGATATCTTCAATGTAAATTCTATCTGCTTACAATAGCCAAAATAGGGATCAGATATTTACAACCAAGAACCAGAGCTGAGTCTATTTATTCTTACCTCCAAACCCAAGGAAGTAAATATTTAGCAGGGAAATGTAAGACTTGGATCTACTGACATACTTTAGGTAGTCTTGAATATATATTCTATGATGCAAATAACTAAACATTTGGGGAAGATAGTTTCTAGAATACAGAATGAGAGTTGAAAAATAGCTGTGATTCAGAGGTCAAGTATGCATGACTTTTAAAAAGGCAAAATCATAAGTTCAGATATTAAAACACTTTGCATCGTGGTGCATTTAATTAAAATATGTGCACTGGTTTCACTTTTAAATCTATTAATGAAAGTAAGCCCATTTGAAAGGTCAGATTGCTATATTTTAGGCACCCAGAAGAATGGAGTCACTGGTAATACTGATATTCTCAGATCAATGTAGCCTAAGAAATTCTCTCGGTGAGGGATGCAATTTAAACTATAGCGTTTTCAAATATCATTCTAGAAAGAATCATGAAAGGGTGTTTTTTGTTGTTCACTTGCTCTAAAAAAGAGGTTTTTTTGTTTGTTTGGTCTTTTTGCCCTCACCTTGTACTTAAATGCTTCCACACAGCTGATTTAGCCTAAACTCACTAGCACCCCAACCAAGAACCCCTATTCCCTGTCGCACCAGGTCCCTCGCTCTAAAAAAGGCTTTTTAAGGAAAATAGTAAGAGTTGTGGGTTGGGAGAACACCCTGTTTCGATCTATAAAACATGGCAAGTTTGGGGAAAAAGAAAAACTTCATTTGTTTGTTTACGTTGTTCGTGCAGATGAGAAACACACCGACACTTAGAGCCATCACCACTGGTCACATCAAAGCAGTGTGAGCTTCTTCTCCAGGTTTGTAGATGTGCAGCCAACTGGCTGGATCCAAGGGACAGAGTAGCAGCCTGTGAGTCAAAATTTGGAAAAGCCAACAAATGAAGATGCTAACAGGAAACAGATGTGCAAGTATAGAGACAAGTCAAATTAGAAATATTTAAGAGAAGAGTGACCTGTCCAACATGGCAGCGAGCAGGAGGTCCAGCAAGGAAATGTGTGTTATGTGCGAGGGAACAGCACCAATCAGTCGGTTTAAAACTATAGAGCAGTTAGTATTTACAACAGGGGTGGAATGGACAATAATCTGGAAGGTGCACATTTTAGAATTAAGTGTTCTAAAATTAAAAAAGAAGCATTCTCTTTGAAAAGGTGGGAAGGAGGCAATTAACCGTTGTGTGGTCAATAGTACTAACAGGAGCTGGTTGCTCTCAATTAGTTTTCTCATTAATGTTTGATCATGAACCCATTTAAAAGTGGGTCATTTTCTGCATCACAGGACAATGACTCTCAAGCTGTCGCCACTTAATTGAAAGCCAGTTTCATTATACCAGACACGCAACCAGATAGGTGGTACAGTCTGAATAGAAATACAGAATAAGAAAACACTTTCCTATTTTATCAGTTTAATGACATGGGGTATCCCTGCTGGACACCATCTTTGTGAAGTCTCAGAAAACTTTGAATGCCCCCAGTTTCTTCTTAGAGAACCAAGAAAAAAAATATCAATTTGGTGTAATTCCAAGACAATTATTTATGTATTTCTACTAGGAACAAGGATATTTTAATATGCTTGCATACATTAAGCACTTCAAACATTTATTGATGCCTAGCATTTCAGTAGGACTGTCGTTACTTTCCTCTCTTTTTAAAAAGTATTTCTCAGTTGGTCTTTAGGACCGAAAGCTTCCATCAATGAATTCCATTCCAATTTTGCTAGGTCATTATGGCCATGGAGATGCTTCACATCAGGAGACACACTGATGGAGGTCTGACTGGATTGAATACCTCCCTGGACTTGCGAATTGAGCTCAGCTGCACAGGTCTGTGCTCCCTAAAACCAGTTCTGAAAAGTATGTTCACACTTCTTCCCACCCAACAACTCATGAGGTGGCAGCTGATTTTATAGTCACCTCTTCTCAAAATAGTTTGAGATAATACACTCTCTGTTGCAGTAGGTGGGTTAAAAAGAGGAGCAAAGGTATACTTTCCAAAGGTTATGCTTTGTTTTTTAAGCTTGGTTTAGGATCAGTTTTCTTGAGGATTCCTCTTAGTGGAAGGTGCATACTCTTGTTTTCAGACAACATGTAACCCGATATTGAAGTACCTGATGACGAAGACTCATCAAAAAGAACCTCTGATCCACATGTAAATTTATATGTCATTTATCACTTGACATTTCCATGTTTTTATGCAATTGCTTCTATAGAAAAAAAATGCCTTTAGTCCTAACAAAGTCATTCAGCTACATTACTTAGATTTAGTTTTTGTGTTATAAAAGGTTCTTCTATTATTGTTCCATGATTAAGTCAGAATTCAGATCTTTTTGTTATGTCACCATTTCTTACTAAATACTGATGAGTGAAAATGTGCTTGTACACTTTAGTTTTTAACCATTGTTCTGTATTTCTCTTTTAGCTGCATTTTTCTTAAATTAAAGGACTCTAGAAAATGGATGCTACTCGTTTTTCTCTCGTGACATCTAACTCATTTCAAGTTTATGAAATCTATATTTAGGTAAGATGAATATAAATATCTTTCCTTTGGTTTGATTTTGTCATCAGGGAGAAAAAAAACCCCTCAATTTTCAATAGACACGCAAAAGGGTGTATCATTAAGGAAGATACCTGAAATAATGAAATGATATGTTGCTGGGTAGGCATGCAATTTCCTTGTCAAAGAGACCCTATTTTAGTAAAATGTCCAAGATTTTATTTCATAATAAAATAACCTGCAGATGCCCACACTGAGAAGAAAGAAAGAGGCAATTTTATAGCAAGGAAAACTGTCGGCATGTTTGAGTTCTAATTAAGTAAGGAAGCATGTGAGCTGGAGAGATAGCTAAGCCAGGTGGGAGGCTGAGTGGCACAGAGCCCACACAGCACATTTCTATACAAAAATAAAAAAAATGTTGCAACTGTTGTCTGTCTTGTTCCAATTACCATATACCAAATAAAAGGTTTGCCTCCATGGTAGGGTACAGAAGAATGTAAAGAAGGCCAGCTCACTACTTTGAAAACACAATTACACTTGTCAAAATGTGAACTTGACCTAGAAGTCAGTGATTTCTTCAAGTTAAAAAAAAATGATTCACCAAGTCAGTCCATGTCAGAAGTGCCAAACACAATGATAATTCCAAGGCTACAATCCAAAGCAGGACAGGTTTTGTCAGTGAGACAGATGCTATCCTTGGAAGTCCTTTTTCCATTAAAGCCTTGTTTATTACCAAAGGATGGTGAGTAAAAGATAATCGTATTTGTAGTTTGCATGAATATTTAAATCAAGGAGTCATGTAGAAGCACGTGCATGCCTTAACACCTGTCTGTACTCCAGGCTTCACATGCATACAAAAAACATGAGGCACATTGGTTTTTCTTACGTTTCACCAAGGCCAGCTCATTTGATTGACAGTGTAGATAAAGCAGCATGAGCACATCATCTTTACCTCATGTCCTCAAAATCCTTCTTGGGATCTTACTGGGTGACATGTGGATAGAGTTTGACATTTGTTCTTTGAGGTCATGTCCAGGACTGTGTGCTCCAAAACACATTATAAGTCATAGGTATTGCTAGGTCATAAGGTAGTTCCATTTTGAATTTTTTTATTTACCTCCATACTGTTTTCCATAGTGGCTGCACCAATCTGTAATCCCACCAACAGTGTATGAGGGTTCCCTTTTCTCCACATCCTCTCCAGCACTTGTTGTTTGTTGATTTATTGATGATCACCATTCTGACCAGAGTGGGGTGGTATCTCACTGATGTCAGAGGGATAGTAGACTGAGGGGGAAAAGGGGTTATCATTTTGTAAGGGGTGTAAATGTCTAACTATTACATTATTTTGTACACCTGAAACTAATAGTAATAATAAAAAATAAGTCATAGGTAATATCTGTAGAGCCTGTGTTCTATAAATGGAAACACTCTTTAATGTTGATTTTGAATGTTCCATCTACTGAAAGATTTAAAATGATTTACTTCCCATTGTCCTCTTATCAAAAAGCTAATGGGAGTAGAAGAAAAATATTTAGTTCTCCCAAATATTTCTACATGTATACATATGGATGTATGTGTTGATATAACAGAAAAACATTAGAATTCTGCTTGGTTGCATAAATTCAGGTAACCAACTGCAGAGTAGATAGAATGGTGTGTGTGTGTGTGTGTGTGTGTGTGTGTGTGTGTGTGAAAATATCTGTCACCATCAATCAAAATTAACTCAAAATGGATCAAGACCTAAACATAAGACCTGAAACAATAAACTGCATAGAAAAACACAGATACTAAACTTATGGACCTTGGGTTCAAACAGCATTTTATGCAATTGGCCTCTAGGGCAAGGAAAGTAAAAGCTAAAATAAATGAATGGGACTATATCAAACTAAAAAGCTTCTGTACAGCAAAAGAAATCATCAACAAAATAGACAACCAGCTGAATGGGAGAAGATATTTGCAAACAACGCCTCTGATAAGGGACTAATATACAAAATATATAAGGAACTCATAACTCAGCAACAAAAAACAAACAATCCAATAAAAAAATGGGCAGGGGACCTGAATAGACATTTCTCCAAAGAGGACATACAGATGGCCAACAGACATATGAAAAAAATTCTAAATATCACTAATCATCAAAGAAATGCAAATAAAAACCACAATGAGATACCACCTCACACATGTGAGAATGGCATCATCAACAAGACAAATAACAAGTGTTGGGGAGGCTGTGGAGAAAAAGGAACCCTCATACACGGTTGGTGGGAATGCAGATTGGTGCAGCCGCTATGGAAGGCAGTTTGGAGGCTCCTCAAAAAATTAAGAATAGAAATACCGTATGACCCAGCAACTCCTCTCCTGGGTATCTACCCAAAAGAAAACATTTATCCATAAAGATATATGTGCTCCAATGTTCACTGCAACTTTATTTACAGTGGCCAAGACATGGAAACAACCAATGTGTCCTTCGATAGATGACTGGATAAAGAAGATGTGGTACATGTACACAATGGAATACTACTCTGCCATAAGAAAAGATGAAATAGTGCCATTTGTGACAAAAGTGGATGGATCTTGAGATTATCATGCTAAGCGAAATAAGTCAGACAGAAAAAGTGGAGAACCATATGATTTCACTGATAGTTGGGGTATAAAACTGAAAACAACAAAAGAACAAGAAAAACAATAAAGAAACAAAAATTCACAGACACAGACAATAGCTTAGTGATTACCAGAGGGTAAGGGGAGAAAAGGGTGGTAGATGAGAGTAAAAGGGATCAAAATGTGGTGATGGAAGAACTGACTCTGGGTGGTGAACACATAATGTTATGTATAGATGATGTATTACAAAATTGTACACTTGAAAACTATGTAACTTTACTAACCATTGTCACCCCAATAAAGTTTAGTTAAAAAAAGGACAATATCAATATAAGCAAATAATTGGGAAAAATGGACATAAATACCAAATGAAAAAGCTAAGAAATTAAAACAATTGTTTCTGGAAAGTAAGGACTCAAAATGGGAAGGCTGAGGCAGGAAACCGCTTTGAAATATGAAAACGTAAATTAAAATACATTTTCAAATTCAGTTAAAGTTAGCAATAAAAACAAATGACCACCAAATGAAAATAGGCAAATAAATGAATATGTATCCATAAAATGCACAACTGTTAAAATTGAATGAAGTAGATCTAGATTGTTCTGAATTTTAAAGATCTTCCAGATATGTTATTAATTCAAAAATTGGTAATGGATGCTATGCATTTTCTAGGCACTGAGGCAACTGCAGTGAACCAAAAAGAAACTGCCTGGAGTCTTCAAAAAATTGTCTACATGTTAGTGGGGATGACATGAAATATACACACAGAAACATATAATAGTTTAAATGCTAATCAGTTCTATAGAGAAAAACAAAACAAACTAAGGGATAGGGTGTGTGAGGGTGTGGGGGTCAGCAGTAGATATTTCCTTTCCTGAGCCTTTTGTGATCTATCTATCTATCTATCTATCTATCTATCTATCTATCTATCTATCTATTTATCTATCTATCTATCTATCTATATGCAGAGTTTCAAAGAAAGATAGAGGCCAAGTCATGTGGGTATGTGAGGTTTTGGAAATGTATATATTAGCAGAGATATGAAACTTAAAATAAAACTGAGAGAGGGGTATGGAATAGAACTTCTCTGACATATACAGGGTGCCAAAAAATGTATACACATTTTAAGGAAGGAAAAAACTATTAAAATTGTAATACTCAATAGGTACCGATAACAAAAGATAAATACAAGTCACGTTTGACTTCTGCAGTTACAAGAGGCGCTCAAAGTGGTTCCCATCAGTGTCCAGACACTTCTGATGATGGCCAACTACTGCTTGAGCAACGCTGACCAAAGTGTCCACTTGTATATGTTTTTCTGGCACCCCCTGTATTTTTCTTCCAGAATTTGTTCCATTAGTGGAGGAATGACCTATAAAAACAAGAATGAAATTACTACTACTACTAATTCTACTACTGATACTGTTAATTCTATTAATACTAATACTAACATCATTTAAACTACTTGCTATGTGTCAATAATCATGCTTATAGTGCCTTAATCAGCTCAGGCTGCCATAACAAAATACCAGAGACTGAATGGCTGAAACGTCAGAAATCTGTTTTTTTTAGTGTGGGGTCCTGCAAATTTAAGACAGGGTGTCAGCTTTGTTGGGTTCAGTGAGGACTCTCTTGCTGACTTGCAGGTAGACACCATCTCAATTTTTCTTCACATGGCAGAGAGGGGGTGAGAAGATGAGAGAGAGAGAGAGAGAGAGAGAGAGAGAGAGAGAGAGAGAGAACTGAAGAGCACCTATGCCCTCCTGGTGCATCCTTTTATAAGGCACTAATCCCATCATGAGGGCCCCACCCTCACAACCTTATCTAACCAGTCACCTCCAAAAGGTACCATACCCAAATATCATCACATTGAGGGGTTAGGGCTTCAAAATATGAATTTGGAGAGGGACACAATTCAGTCCATAGCATAGAGCTTTACATAGATTAACTTATTTACTAGTTTATGTCATGAATAGTCACCTAACTTACATCATCAATAAGTTAGTCATCCCCATCAGTGAAAATTACAGTAATTCCTCCTTATCTGCAGGGAACACATTCCCAGAAGCCCAGTGGGTGCCTGAAACCCAGGAGAGTACCAAACCCTACATATGCTATGTTTTTTACCGTGTACACATACCTTTTCACTTAAAGGAAGCACTTTATGGCTTCTCTTTGGCCTATTCGAATGGCCAGCGTCACTGGTAACTGATGGCTACTAAGTGACTAAGAGGCAGGCAGCATATATAATGTGGATAAGCGGTACAACGGGATGATTCGTGTCCAGGGTGAAATGCGGTGGGACAGCATGAGGTCTCATCAAGCTACTCCAGAATGGCATGCAATTTAAATTTTTGATTTGTTCATTTCTGGGATTTTCCATTTCATATTTCTGGAACACAGCTGAGTGTATGTAGCTGAGACTGAGGAAAGCAAAACAGTGGATGGCGGACAATGCCTGGGCAGAATAAGGGTTTTCTAAGTTACTTTGCATGTCTTCTGAGATATTCAAATAGAACCGGTATCTGTGACAAATCAACAGATGCTATTTTTTAACAGAATTAAAAGACTATCTTTAAAGAAATTTAGTTTCATAATTTTCAAGTATCTATGATATACCCCGCTAAGAAGCATTGCTTAAACCTTCGGGATAATCTGATATATGTATTTTGAAATATATATATATATATATATATATTTATATATTACACTATGTATATATATACATTGTATATATACACACATTTATTTGAAACTAATATATATATATAAAATATAATAAGAGTATCATAAAAATAATGCATTCTGCATATTAGTAATTTAAAAGCTAACTCCAATGACCTGGGCTTTCATTCATGCATTCATTCATTTACTCAATCACACACTTATTTATGTTGAAGTGAATCTTAGATTCTATACAGAGTGTACTACTGAACATTGCGGTGCAAGAATTGCCTCAAAATTTCACATTTTAAAGAAATCAAACATTTATTATTTCACTCGGTTAATGAGGCTAAGGAAGCTAGATGGAGATTATCTGACTCAGGACCTCTCAGGGGGCTGCAAACTGTAGGTCTGAGCTGCAGTCTCAACACCTCCGAGTTTGCTAATGAAGTTCTGCTTCCAAGATCAATTAAGTAACTGTTAGCCAGATGCTTCATTTCCTTGCCATGTGGATCTCTCCTGCAGATGACACGGGCTCCCTCTGAGTTAGTGATCCCAGAGAGAGAATGAGAGAGGGAGAGGGGGCACTCAAGGTGAAAGCCACAGTCTATTTATAATCTAATCTCAGGAGGGGCATCCTATCATTTCTGCTATTTCTACTTCTAAGTCACTAAGCACAGTATACACTTAAGGATAAAGACATTAAACCCCTCTTGAAGGGAGATGCATCGAAGAATTTGTTAATGTCTTAAAAACCATCACCAAAAGTAAATTATTTTCAACTCCCTTCCTATTTCAATTAGCCGAAAAAGTGTGAAATTACTGGACATAGTGTGTTTTGTTTTCATAGCTGTTACAATTTATTTTTAAAAATATCTGTAATATATAAATTGAAGCTGGTATAGTAGAAATTTCATGGCCTTTATAAATAAGAATATCGGAAATTGAATCTCAGCTCTTCCACTTAGTAAATGTAACCATGGCCAACTTACTTTAGTTGTTTTACTTCTGTAAATCCAGGGTAATAATGACACTTATGAAAATTAAGTATGTTTACACATTTAAAGCAATTGTAATACTGAGTAACACTTAGAGAAAATTCAATAAATAGTAGCTATTATGATCATTTTTAGTTTTTCAATTTATGAATACCTATATTCATATCCCTTAAAATAATTTTATGATTGTGTTCAGTAATGAAGTAAGCAATTTGAGAGTTCACTTAAACAATAAATCCAAATTTACACATTAGCAAGTGGCAATAAAAATGTATTAGTGGTTTTAGCTGACAAGAGCGCTGAGTTTCACAGTTAGGCAGGAAATGTGCCATTTTACACCCAGACGCTGTATGGTTACACCTTTTCGCTCTCCTAACCACCTCATAGTACCTGAATATTGGAAGACATATGGTATTTTGCCTCATTGGTGGCGCTCTTCCATCCTGAACTTGGTTGACAATTAATTACTGTTAATCTTCTGCCAGCTTTAATATGAAGATGTAACTACAAACCCTTTTTCTACAGAAAGCCTTTTTCTTGGTCATTTTACATGCTGTTCTTTGATCTGCATCAATTTGTGTCAGGGATTCTGTTATGGTTACTTTGCATCTCCTCCTAAGCAGTTACTAAAAATATAGTCTTTTGTATGAATGCGATTTTAAAACTAGAAGATAAAAGCTATTTAGCTCTTTAATTGCTGTCCATGTTACATTATAATATAAAGCCCTCTCTTTAATCCTTGTATTCCAAGATGTAAAGTATGAAAAGAAATTCTTAAGTAGAACTAATCTGAACAAATATCCTTTTACAAATTATTCAGAATGCACGAATTAATGGGACTCAGAAATTGTCAACCTGTTATTTGCAAGAGTCCGGAGGAGACTTTAGACAGAGGCAGGATCTTCTTGAACCTAAATCTTCACCTCATGAGACTGAGGAGGAAGGAAAGAATGGAGAGAGGCCGGGTTTCGTTATGTGGGCACAGGGTTAACACGGGGCAGCCTGATTCGGTCTTAACTCACTGTTTGGAAAACAAGCACCATTTCTGATGTCTGGTTTGGGAGTCTAATGCCAGAGGGACTGAGCATGCAGGCTAAAACAATCAAACAAACAAACAAACAAAAAAATTCCTTCTAAGAATGGCTTCTGGGACTAAGACCACCAAGAGGTCCTGTTTCACCAATTTGCAAAAGTGGACAAGAAAGATTCTGGAAAACTCAGAGAAGGGCCCAAAGGTGGAGATGCAGACACCAGAGTCTCCGATTCAGGAGGTGGCAGTGGCTGCTTTGAGAACACAGCGCCCACTGCTGGGGTGTTGATGCCATAGTTGGGGCAGCCCCCAGAGCAGCCTGGTGCCACCAGGTATGGTAATTGTCCAGAAGCGCTCAAAAGCCACCACCGAGAAAAAGCTAAAACAAAAAACAAAGCAGGAAGCAAAGAGAGCTTTCCCTTCTTCCTCTCGCCCACCTGCAGTCTCCCCAGAGGACCCCTAGAGGCAGACACAAGATGCCAGCAGGCAAAGGACAGACTTAGCTCGCAGAATCCAGGTCCTGTGTCAATACGTAGGACAGGGAAGTGGGGGCTGACGCTCAGAGGAACAAATACTGGCAAATCAAGTATGTGCAGACATGCGTGCGGTGTTCTACTTGGCAGTAATGTGTTGCTGCTGCTGCAAGTCGTCGCTGGGATCCATGACTGCGCGACAGCTCCTTGCCCCACGTGGTTTTGCTCTGCCAACCCTGTCCTTCATAATCCCTTAAACCTCCACTACCTGTTTCTTAGTATGTTAAATTTTATTTAATGGAAAATTTCAAAGGTATGTTCCACACTCCCCAGACCTCAAGGAGAGAGCACACTAACTGGTTACCGGAATGACCAATGCTGCAGAGCCGTTTTTGGCATAAATAATTGTGGTATCGCGATACTTGTGCCATAGTGAGAGAGACAAACATGTCCCCTGCCCTAACGGGTCCAAGATAGCTCTGATTCTATAACTCGACTTAGCCACCTATTAGCTGCTACTTTTTTTCTGTCAATAGATCTTCTGCTATGTTATTTTGAAATAAAATCAATCCTTATTACATATTTATCTGAAACAAGAGGAAATACAAACTAGGAGATGCTATGACATAATGAGCCAAACACTTAGGGATCAATTTTGAAGACAGCCTAAGGCCCTGATATGTAGCAGTCACACAATAAATACAATATTGCAATCATTTTTATTCCTGTTAGTTTTGTTGTCAATACTACAAGATAATGGCATCTTATCCCTACTTTAAGGGACTACAGTCTTGTTAGAAAAAACAAAATATAATCAGACAAAGGACAAAGTCAGTTTTTTTAACAACTGAAAAAAAAAGTTTTCATGAGCGGGGATAATATTAATGGTGAAATACTAATTAAAGGTGATGTGATTTCAGGCTGAGGTTGGGAAAACACTTGACAGATTGAATAAAAGAACAAGGTGAGAATTGCTGCGTAGGTTTTCCAGGCAGTTACAACGAGCACGAAAGTTCAGGCAGCAAAGTATCTTCAAGGACAGCAGTGAGCCACCTGGAGGAAACGTTTTGGAACGTAGGAGTTTGGTCAGCATATTTATAGAGCCATATCTATCTGCCTGATCCTCTCCTAGATGCTGGAACGGGGCTGGGGAGGAGGGGTGGGTAGTGAACAATCCCAGCCTCTGCCTTTAAAAGCCATGTTCTAGCAAATGAAATCATTTCTGATGGTGTTGAGTGCTTTACAGGAGGCCAAACAGGTAACAGGTTAGAAAGCAGAACAGCCAGAGGACAGGTAGGGTAATGAGGTTTTAAAAGGTCTTAAATGCCAGAATAACAAAGTTGGGATTTTCATCTGAGCATTTAAGAAAGGCGCTATTTTCTTAACAAAGGTATATTAAGAAAAAAATATTTTTAGAAAGGCTAGTTTTGTGTGTGTTTACAGCATGGCCTAGGGTGGTGGCGTGACGGGAAGGTGCCTGGTATCCAGAAGCATTTTGTTTTGTACTTTCAGCAAAGAAAAAACAAGATAAGTCCTGATTTATGTCTCTGCCACCATCTTGCTCACCGGATCGGATCGTAAACTCTACAAAAGCAGAGAAGGTGTCTGTTTTTGCTGAGTAACTAAAACCATCATTGGCCCAGACTCAGCATTCAATAAACATTTTTGAATGACTAAATAAGTAAATGAATCATGCTTACACTGTATATATGAGTATATGTGCCCACATCTCTCTGGAAGAGGTGTGGATGTTTTTATAAAGAGTATTTTTTTAAGATAATGGCCCTGTCTCATCTTGTTAAAAGGGACAGAAAACTTACTCCTGCATATTCAATGCATTACATTATTAACTACCCCCAAAAGAAAAAAAAAATGGATTGTCTCAGAACTACTTTCCAATATAATTCCTAATTTTTATTTGCTTGTTTTCATGTAACTGAACCTCATGGCTTAATTACTTATAACTGCTACACACTTAAAGAATTTCAAGAATAACAGTTTTTAAAATGCAGCATACGTCATTTTCCGGAATTTAAGAACTCCATACTGAACGCTGGCTAAGATTAATTTGTGTCTGCTACTCAGAGACATTGACTATATTTTTACCTCCCCTCCTCTCCTCATTCCCCTGTAAGGACCTATTAACCTAACTGAGATTTTAAACCAGAAAGACATAATAATTGTTTAGAATGCCTGAGTGTTAATATTAAATTAGAATTGTTGAGAGAGAGAGAGAGAGAGAGAGAGAGGGAGAGAGAGAGAGAGAGAGAGAGAATGGCTATTGCTTGGAAATAGATGGAACATTGGCTAGGACTTGGGGTATATCATTTGTTTTTTCTTTTTTCTTTTGTTTTCTCTTTTTTTGTTGTATTGGGGTATATCATTTTTGTGTCACTTCCGGTTGGCTGTTACCCTTCTAACTCCATGACTTTCTGTGTGTCTTAGACAAAGAGAAAGGATGATTGGTGCTGTGTATCTGGGGTTTTGTTGCCTGGGAAGCTAAGATCTGATGTCTTTGAAATTAATTTCCATATCAGCACCTGCCCTTGACTGGTATTAGTTAAAATATTAATGGATGCAACTAAAGCTTTCATATAGTTTTCTAGGGCGTATTTTGGTGACTTTGGTAGATGTCTTAATTAAACCCTATTAACTATGATTTGTACTGAATTATAGAAATCAGTCTTTTAGGGACTGATACTGTGTAATTTACTCTGCAAATCAGCTCTACTCATTTTTAAAATGTATTACTATGAAACATGTATAAATTCTAATAAATCTAAGAGATTTTTAACAATTTAATGGTTCTAGGATACCGCTTTATCTGATTTTTAATTAAAATAGGTTTATATATTTAAATTCTTAACTAAATGAAGTTATTCATTCCTTTCCTAGACGTTTTTTTGGCAACTATTCCATGTTAGTCACTGATAAAATCTTGGGCCTAAAAAATACATACTCTGGAATAACTTACAGCCTAGAAGGAGAGAAAAATTGATAACAAGTAGGTACATGTCATTTGTCTACACGTGAATAGGGACACACACACACAGTGACAATGCAGACAAGGAAATGAGGGCTAGCCAAGGGCCAGCTTTAGAGACAATATAGTTTATGGTTTTGAAAAGGCCCAAGAGTGGTGAGGGGAAACAGCCCTTGAAAAGCATCCTAAGTCTGAGCCATTTGAAAAAAGAATAAAATGGGGAGTTGGTTATACGATAATTCTGGAGAATTTCAATGCGTTAAACTACAAAGCTCCCTTATGAGTTCAATATGATCTTCGTGGTGAACTGCCACTTCCATGAAATGACACTGGTTAGGGGATGTGTAAGTGTGGGGACACAAAATGACACCGGGTTGGCCTATATAAACCGAAGCCAGGGGCTGCTTCTCGATTACACAGACAATAATAGGAGCCTTCTCAGCAGGGGGGAATTATTGGAAGTAATCCAGACATGGACCTGGTTGGAAGCTTTTGCCTGAAATGTAATTGTCATTCAAATAGTATTTAATTCTTTAAGCCCAAATTGTGTTTACCTATTTGGATTACTTAGGAGCTGTTTGGTTTATTCTAGAGTTTGGTATTTAGTCTGTTAGTCACATTATCCCTCCTTCTTTAAGGTCAGAAAAGTGACAAAATCTCTGTCTGAAGCTAAGTACCGAAAGCACCAGAATGGATTCGCAGAAGCAAAAAATGAAGAGAAACCTTCATTTCTCCAAAATCGATCCATAGCACATCTGCAGAGTGGTGTGTGTGTGTGTGTATTGATGAGACGCAGATAAGGATATCTGAGAAGAGCAACCTGGGAGAATTAAAGTACACGTGATTTAGGCTGAGCCTAAAAAAGGACTAATTCTTGGGAAATTCTCAAGGACTTTTCATGTTTATTTATAGATGAAAAATTTGATTCTTCAAGTGTGAAACACAGTTCACATGAATGTTATTTTCTTAAAACAAATCTTAATTTCAACCTAGCACCCATTTTTATTTTCTAAAAAAAAAAAAAAAACATTGTGAAAATTAAATGTTATTTAAGAGGAAAATAATTGGATTTTAAAGTTTATGCCTACAGCAAAAGCAACACCTCGGTTTTGTTGGGAACCTTCGTCAAACTGTGTGATACAAAGTTGTGTCTGTAAGCACCTATGACGCCATACACATTCTAACAGTGAGTAACAGTTGTGGGTGAATAGAAATAGCCTCCAAATTTTTCAACCATAAAAGCAAAGTGAACTTTTAGATTATGCTAAAAATCAATGTTGGCAAATCCAAGTGTGGTTAAAAGAGATCTTTTGGGGTAGTGAGGCATGAAAGATTTTATGACACTACAACCCATCTGAGATTACCCCATGATGGGCTTATGCTGAAATTGGCAACACTTTTTTCTCCTTTCTCATTTAACATGTAGGTTTTCCTAGTTGCCTGCACTTACGATTATAATCATTTTAAACCTCTGGATTAGCTGCCATTTTTGCCACTGAACCCATATTTTCCATTATTTTCCTAATACGCCTCCTACATAATATCAAAGAGATAAATATTCACAAAGCCCGTTGCAAATGATTCATCAACAGCTTTTGCAAGCATGCTTTTTAAAAGTATAGCTGAACTTATGAGACTTGAAGGCGAATGAAAGTCTTCTCTCACTCATTGAGTGTGAGTGTTATCTGCATTCACTCAGCAAAAATCTAGTGAATACCTACTCTTCACGAGGCATGGGGGGCTCCCGCAGACCAGAAAATAGCACTTCTTTTTTTTGTTCTGAACACACGAAGAAATAAAAGCGATCAGCATGTGGTCCTAATACTTTGCTCTATAACTTAATAATGTAGAAAGCTCTGTAATAATAGTCAGCGCTCTGTCAGAGATTGTGGTTTAGTAGGATGGCCGAAGGACTACCAAGTGAACCCTCACCTGAGGCAATGACCCACTGACAGGTAGCAGAGGAAGCCAGCACTGCAGGCAATGTCCCATTCCTGGGACGAACGTAACATTTCTCAGTACCAGAGCTGATACAGTGCCTCCGTTTATCTCTTCTTCAATATTTAGTCTGTTTCCATTTGGGAAACTAATTTTACTCCTTTCCCACACCTTCTTAGACACTGTTAGCAAAGGTTTCTCCTTTAATACATGGAGATGGGTGGGGTTTTTTTGTGGGTGAGGGGTAGAAACACCCTACATTTCCTGCACCCCCATCACTGTCAGTCTTCCTGGAGACTATGGAACGAGTCTAAAAAATTCTCAGTCTGAGAACTGAGTTTCTCTGCTTAGAACATGAGCCCTCCTTCAGTTCACTGACATCAGAGCTGCCAGCACCAGCTTTCTGAGACTCAAAGCTGATCAAGAAACTGCACAGCTCAGAATCCTTCGACCCTTCTTCCCAAATCATAATATAAACTCCAATCTTCAATATGGCAGGCAACATTTTTTTTAATATTTTTATTGGGGAGCTGCGGGGATGGGAACAGTGCTGGGGAATTGGGGGAAGGGGAACAGACAAGTTGCTGTCCTTTTGTTCTTCAGTCTAGTTGTGGAGGACGTTGCGTCACTGGCCCAAGTTGGCACCATCATTGCGCTCTTCCCGGGCGAGGCAGATCAGTCGCCGGCTTCTAGACGGCCGCTCATGGTGGCTGCTGGCCGCTCACGCTGGCTGCTGGCTACATACGGTAGCCCATGGCAACCCACTGCCACAGGGGCTGCAGCCTACGTGTCACCGGCGACCCACAGCAGCCTAACTCCAGGTTGAGCTGTTGTTCAGCATCTTAGCTGTAGAGGGCAGTGTCACTGGCCCTCATATGTGGGATCCGAACCGGGGCCCTCTGGCATCCCAAGCCAGCTCTTAACCATCGCGGCACTCGGCCGGCTTGGCAGGCAACATTTTTAAGGTGAAAGAGGAGCCTGGCCTCCCTTCTCCCCACTGGACGCCCCGTGTTGGGAGCCGGGCTGAAATGAAGTGTGCCCTGAATCAGACAGGGTTAATGAAATGACGACCCTGCCCCTTTCCAGCCTTAGCCTCCATCACCCTTTCCCCTCCCAGTGCTCTGTTCCCAAACCACTGACACATCACCAACCACAGCCTCTCATATCCCTCTTACCTGTTCTCGCTCCTCTCTCTTTCCAGAATATTCTTTTGTCTGCCATGTTTATATTCTGCCCTAACCTCCACATAGCATTTTCACATCTTGCTAACCCTACCCACTTTTCAAGACCCAGAAAAGGTTACTTTCCCTGTGAAGTTTTCCTTGGTCTCCACCTGTAATAAAATATTCCCATAGCAATCCTACCAAATTTAATTATAGCACTTTCCTCATTGCCCTGATTATATTTTTGCATATCACTCTTTCGCACAAAACCTTTTGACAGCCTCAAAAGCAGAGAATGCGTTATTCATCTTTGTATTCTCAGCCACTAGCATGAATCTTGGCATAAAACTATGTTCACATTAAAGCTTTTATAAATTGTTATTAAACACAACGAAGGAACAATCTTTTCAAGACTCTTCTGTGATTGTTTCTGATGGCCAGAGACTTTTTTTAAATACTTTTCTAAGATGATGATTTGACATGGGAGCTTTTATCCCCTTGATATACAAATTACGCTTATTAATAAAGAAGCAATTATTTGTTTTTTAATGGAGCTTTGTAGTTGCTTTATTCCACTGACGTAGTTCTCTTTTAGTTTCTTAAGGAGAAAAATTCCCTGGGTGTTCCAGAATAAACACACACCTGGGACTTTTTTGCTCTTGGTTTCCCTTCCAAATAGCTGTGCCCACGGATATATGTGAACCTCAGTTTCCTTGTCTGTAAATCAAAGACATGAACAGATATGACCTAGATTCCATCCAAATAGAATATTCTAGTCTAAAAATTCAGGTGGAGCACATTGTAAGTGCTTTATAAAAACTATGAGTGATTATAAATTCATGTATAATTTCCTGATGGGTTTTTACTAAATATTCTCTAACTGCAAAGCTATTCCAGAGAAATGTGTCAAAGCAAGTAAGAAAGTCCAATTATTGGTGTATTGTCCATTTATTTTACTCTCCATTTCTCCATTCTATTCTTCTAATCTTGTGAATCATTTTGTTTACACGAAACACACAAATAAATTATGATTAATAAGTTAATTCCTATTGGTAGAATAGCCACATTAATACCATTTTAAAGTAATTTCTCTTGTCTACCAAGAAAATGCCTATTTCTTTTCCAATGATTGCACCTTTTGGGTGGTAATTTGAGCTCTGCCTACTCTATGGGGTAGTGATAATGTATATATATATATATATATATATATATATATATATATATATATATATATATATAGCCAGCTTTGGGGAATCTGTGAACAATTTCACTTTACTTGTTGTGAATATCTTCTGAAAATGACACTTTTTTATTCTGAACATAATCATGCCTCATTATGTGACCTTATTTGAGATTATATTATTAAATGTGCCATGAGAGATAAGTATGAAGTGAAACTTGTATGATTTCTAACTGCCTTTCCAATAAAAGCAGCAGGGAGCCCTTAAGTAATCCCATTTTTAAAATATGTGTTTGCAGGAGAAATAAGGCTTCAATTCTCATTCTCTATAGGCAACTCTACGTAGGCAAGCTGATTTTATTGGTTCCATTATTGTAGGTTTCTTCTTCTAATTTATAGAATTTCACTCTCTTATGGGTATGCACAGTGCTCTAAATAGCTCTTCATTGAAAACGTCTCCTTTGGACTGTGTTTATAAGAATAACCTTACACTGTTTTGAATAGACTTACGATTTTTGAGTTTTAAGTAAGGATATATGTTAGATTAAATATTAGCATGCACCTGAAGGTGTTATTGAAGCATAGATGCACACTGATCACTATTTTGTCATTATTCTTCAGCACGGCATATTCAATTCATGTCAGGAAGTATAGGGGTGAGGCTGAGATTTTCAAAGAATCTCTGTACCCCTCGTAGCTGTTCTTTTTAGACAGGTTAGGGGGTTCTGATAGCATTTCTTTCAGGGAGGAAGGCAGAGTTGATTTAAAATAAAGCCGAGCTGCCTGTTGCTGATTTCCTTTGTAAAAGATGTAATTGGATGCAAATGTCTCTAATTAGTAGCTACGACATTCCTTCCCCAAAGAGCCTTCTGCAAAGATAAAAATGTACAGAGATTAATATAGCAGAAACCCATATAATGATTACCCAGATCCAACTACTATAATGTGCATCCTCATATGTTTTTCATCTGTTATAAAAAGCTTTACAAATATACTGCCGAAATTCTACCCCCATTGCCACCATAGTCCCTTCCATCCTTCTCCAGATAAGCTGAGTGAATGTGTTTTCTCCATTTGTGGATACGTATATGATTATATACACAAGCATGTATGTTTACATGTACATGTGTCTATAAACAATACACACAGTCAGTAATTTTTACATAAGTGATATAGTGGTACACTGTTGGATCATTTTGCAACATGCTTTTTATTAAAATTATTTATTGGACATTTTCTGGTTTTGATAGAATGTACCCTTTATTTATTTTAATTTAATCCATTGTTTGACCATATCAAATTCATCCATTCTTCAGTAGATGAACATTCAGATTGTTTCCAGATTTTTACTATTAAAAACAATGCTGATTGGAGATCTTTATGTAGCTCTCTTAAAACGGGTGAACACAGTTTCTCAAGGGTGTATTTTCTCTAGTTGATGAATTCCTGGGTCATTACTTTCTGCTTCTAAAGATTCTAAATGTGTGTGATAAACAAAACGGGGCATGCACATTTTATCTTCATAATATGTTCTCTTCTGTGTCATTGCCAAATGAATAATTAATTTCACATAACTTACTAGTCGAGAGATAGCAAGTTTTTCTGAGGCAAATTGTAAAGCCTTCTTCTCTGTGGTTGCAGTAAAGGTTGTTTCTCCTTTAAATGCCCTTTAGTTTTGCCTCATAAACGAATAAAAAGCAGTGGGGTTTTTCGAAGTGTAATGGACCCAACCTGCAATCCTGCTAATGAGAATTTTTCTTCACTGCTTTTTTAGAACTGCAGGGTTCCTAATGCCTCTTCCGAGCACAGGACTCTTGCAAGCAGTTGCTTCACTCCACTCATCTTACATGTGTCGAGGCTAAAAAACATGCAATCAGGAGAAGGAAATAGCTCGTTCTAAGATTATCATTCTCCCTGATGAAAACTTATTTAGCACCGTAACCTGGACATATCAGTGAGGTGACATGAGGGTAAGAGCTAAGGTGTGTTTAACACCTCCAATAATTGGTGTTTTAAGCTATAAAATTTAAAAGGGTAAATTGTAAATAACTGATTGGAAAATTATATGTATTTGAAAATTCAAATCTTAAAATTGTGTTGAATACATATTCACGTGAGCTAATTCCCATAACAAATCTCTCTATATACATATAAAGAGTTACATATATATAACATATACAGAGGGTGCCAAAAAATGTATACACATTTTAAGAAAGGAAAAGACTGTATTAAAATTGTAATACTCAATATATACCAATAACAAAAGATGCAAACAAGTCACATTTGACTTCTGCAATTACAAGAGGTACTCAAAGTGGTTACCATCAGCGTAATTTTAATACAGTTTTTTCCTTTCTTAAAATGCATATACACTTTTTTGGTGCCCTCTCTATATCTCTTCTGGGTCTGTTTCTCTCAAGAACTCTAATACAGATTGTACCATTGACACTATGAATGATGTATTATAGGGAACTGGATAATGTCATTTTCTTCTGAAAGAAATACTTTTCAAAGTATTTTTAAAATATTAGCCTGCAATTAACATGAAATTTTCATTAACTTTATTAAAATTTTCATTAGCTTCAACTTTTGAATTTTTGATATTTTGACTATTTTAGACTTCCTGCATTTTGATTTTTTTGAAATCATGCATTAAAATATTATTTGTCTTCCTTGCAGGAGGCATTGACATCCCCGTAAACTTTGCACCTAACACAAGTATTTTCTTTGCCTCTGCGAAGTCACATCCCTTCTTAGAGAGGAGGCGGTGCTTGTGGGCGGCCTAGTCCTCGTTGCTGAGTGTTAGTATGGCCAAACATTACTGTCCTGCCCAGTTGGTCCTGTTGATGCTAAAGGACTTCTATACCATGACCCCAAGGTGAATGTTCCAAATATGGGCTGAATCTCTGTTCAGATTAATATTTCTGCAGCTGCCACCCCTGCTTCTATTATACGCACAGACACACACACACACACACAGTGTCATGAAGATGCTATCACTTTTCCCCACAGGCCGAGGACTATGCAGCTAGATCTTACATGGTACCAACATTATTTAAGTTCTCGCCTTGTCAGTGAACACACTCAGTACCTTTTTTAGCCTCACCAGAAACAACTAACCCCTCCATTCTAATTTCTTTCCCCAATTAAAAACTTTAAAAAAATAGAAAATTGTACTTTTAGCTGACATCATGAAAAATTCTGCTCCAGCCTAAGAGATACACATGCTCCCTGTAGTCTCAACAAAGAGACCAGTTAGCCCTAAGGTTATTTATAGTCATCATTTTAAAAATTAAATCTTAAAAACAATGCCCAAATGCTCATTTTTTTAAATGTCAGTTGCAATACTATGGCATTAACTCCTATTCCCTCTATTCCACCATTTTTCTACATTTGCCCACCACTATAATTCCCACTCTTTAAAACTGGTTATGGAGCATTGAACTCCTCAGAGCTGTTCCGGAGTAACTCCAGCCCAACATTCTTCCGCTCCGGTCCTCGCCCCTTGGAGGACCTCAGCCCCACACCGCCCACGTTCCTGGGTGTTGGCCCCTTCCACCCCTCTAAAATGTCCAGTAGACTACAGAGGGTCTTCCTGAAAGCCGCAGAGGAAAAGTCAGGCAACGCCTTGCTTTGATCCAGAATGAGATGGCATCAACATTAGAAAAAGTTATTCAAGAAAGAAATAACAATTGATATCAGGGGTGGGGAGGCAGTGGATGGGGGAGGGGGTTATCACTTTGTGAGGGATGAAAAAGATAACTATTGCATTATTTTGTACACCTGAAACTAATAAAGAAAAAGAAGAAAAAAAAAAGAAATGACAAGAAAATTTCTCAAGGAAGAAACACTAAGACATCACACCTGAAGGCTGATGATGAATTTAAAAAGATATTTGGCTTCACTAAAGATTTAAGAGTGTGCCTTACTCGGATTCCTGACCATCTGGGCCCTGGAGGGTTTGATTCCTTTAGAAGTTTGGTGACGAGTGAAAAAGACACAGAACTTATAGTGAAGGAGAAAGACAGAAAACAGGGTTTTGATAAGAAAAGAAAAGCAAAAAACATTAAGAAGGTGGATCACTCAAAGAAGAAGAAAACTGAGAGTGCTTATAACACAACTGTAATGGAGGAACTAATGTCGCCAGTTCCCAACTCATTAGCAGTATTTTACCAACATCAGATATATCACACCCTAACATTCTCACAAGCTGCAACGAAACCAGAGGAGAAAAGAGAACTGAGGTAGGACTCCGTACCCCGGAGAACCAGGAGAAAGGCACATTGAGTTCAAGTGCAGATTTTGAACAAAGTCATTCCTTTATTTTATTTTATTGTTATTTTGTTAATATTTTTTATTGGGGAATTGGGGGATGGGAACAGCACTGGGGAATTGGGGGAAGGGGAACAGACAAGTTGCTGTCCTTTTGTTCTTCGGTCTAGTTGTGGAGGACGTTGCTTCACTGGCCCAAGTTGGCACCATCATTGTGCTCTTCCCGGTCGAGGCAGATCAGTTGCCGGCTTCTGGACGGCCATTCACTGCAGCTGCTGGCCGCTCTCGCTGGCTGCTGGCTACACACGGTAGCCCATGGCAACCCACTGCCATCGCTGGCGACTCACAGCAGCCCAGCTCCAGGTTGAGCTGTTGTTCAGCATCTTAGCTGTAGAGGGCAGTGTCACTGGCCCTCATATGTGGGATCCGAACCGGGGCCCTCTGGCGTCCCAAGCCAGCTCTTAACCAACGTGCCACTCAGCCGGCCCAAAGTCATTCCTTTAATAAAAATTATACATTTTTCCCATGACACCACCAGAGTTAGAAGAAACCATTCGAGATGAAAAAGTAAGAAGATTTAAGCAGATGCTGAGAAAGAAAGAGGCAGCCCTGGAAGAAATGCAGAAGCAGATGCACCAAAAATAATAAAATGTTCATGATACTTGAAGACGTCAATGAATTAGTTGTGTTTCTACCATATTTTTTGCATTAAGTTAATTATAGATGCTTTTAAAAGTGTTTTTTAATATGAAATTTGTTTATTCATCAATTGATTTTATAAAGTTTTATTTAAGAAATACAGAAAAGATTGATTCAATATGACTCTTGAATACATGGGGTATCTGAATCTTTGTCTAGAGACCTTTTTTGAGAAAAGGTTATTTTAACTAGAATTCCCCAAGCTTGAATATAGGTGCAGGATTTTTGTTGTTTGTATCTTTAGCTGAATTGCTCAGGTGTTATTCCAACAATAGATAAGTATTGTATACTATTGAAATTAAACAATTCAAGAAAAGAAATCAGCTCTAAACTTAGCTCTGCCAATGGATTACTGTATGTACTCACTCAGTCTCTTTACCTGTGAAATGATGATTCCTCCTACTCATCCTTGTAATTTTTAAAAATTTCATGAAAGGAATATATTATAGCAGCATTATTTTAAAATTCAAACATTTCTTGAGACTGATGAACACTTGTTTTGGAACTATTATAAAGTAGTTTTAATAATCCAAAATGAGTTTTAGAATTCATGCTATATACTATATTGTTTGTTTAATATAGTATGATATTGTTTCTAGGCAAAAGCTACTTGTTTTTTGAATATGTACATGTGTGAATGGGAACAATGGCCACATTTAATGCTTTTTTAAAATTGTAAAGTGTGATTTTCCTTAAAAGAGGCAAACAGTTTCTATCTGGCTATTTTTCATTTGAAGAGTTTGGTGGTGATGGGGGGTGGAATGAAGGGGAATTCTGAAAAGGTTATTTTTAAAATGATTAACAAATCTCTGGAAGTAAGGTCCAATAAAATCTGTATGCTGGCAACAAAAAAATGGAAAACAAAATGCTGAGGAGTCAAGTCAAACAAATACAAACTGTTTATCAACTAGATTCTTCTGCATTTTCTCTTTTGTAACAGCTTTATTGAGATAATTCATATCACAAAGTTTACCCTTTTAAAGTATTTTTAAAAACCTGGCTATGAAAAAATACATTGTCTATTTATACACTAATATATACATTAACTATTTTGCTAATTTACTCATTGCTCAATCTATTATTTTGCACCCATACACTAATCTTTGCATCTATTTCTTTGTTAAATTATTTTTTCCCTGTTCCTAGGATCGTGCAAATTTGGCAACTAATAGACTGCCAAGAGGAATCATTTCACATCTATGTATTACATATTTTTGTGGCTTAGAAAAAAAATAACATCTCTGGACCTCTAACTTCTTGGGTTAAACTTGGTAATAACAGAATCATCTTTACATTTCTATAGAATATCAAATAAGATAATGACAAAAGTGATAATACAAGATACACAAGGAGTGGTGAATACGAGTTTATTTTCTCCTGTCTATAGAGAACATGTGACTCTGTTCTATTTGGAATTTTGCAGTTGTTGTTTACAGACCTAATGTGACTCTTTCTCTGCCATTACTTGTATTATCCAGAGACTGTTTAGATTGATCAATTTATCTTTTGAAACCTGTGAGTAAGGTGTTGTATGCCATTGGCTAATTTTTGACCTTCATATTGTAGCCAGGTTAATTACTAGTTAATGAAAACCATTTATTTTGCCTACTATAAAGTGCTCAGGAGAAATTTTTCACCTAATGAATAGTGACATGTTATGTGAACCTCACCTGGCATTTTGCACCCAATTCAAGGCAATTTCAAAGACTCATAATCCACAATATATCTGAATATGCCTTTGCCAGCCATGATAACAATTCATGGTATAGAATATTTTATAAATAAACAGTACATTGTGATTACTCAAAGTGATTTTAATTTCCTCCGAGACAGTAAAAATAAATTGAATAATACTTCTTTGTCTCAAGAGTAGATATGAAAGTCGTTGTTTAAAAATTAAACCATGTTCTAGACCTCAGTGGTACTTCTCTCAACATTTTAAATATTAATATTTAATTACTGATCTAATTATTTTCCAAATGAACATATAAAACATGCACTAAATGGAAGAAAAACAGTCTAGTCCACTTTTGCAAAATTAGATAGTCATTAAAAATCTGTCTGGTTATGATTACTAAAAGAATTAAATCAAAGGAATTTATACATAAAATAATTAAAAACTGTATTTAATGGATAAATTCTTTGATGGGTTTTAAAATTGTGGGTCAAGGAGAGCTCATCCTTTAAATGGATGTATTTATTCTGGGGGAGTACATTAAAATATGTTATTTTCGAAAACATTTCAACCTTTCATCACAGGAAAACACAGCTTTGTAACTTTCCACTTTGTTATAAATTGTGCAAATCAGAGACTCAGAAGGATTAGTAAGTAAAATATTTTAAACATTCTAAAAACCCTGACAACCAGTCATCTTTACTGAGGGTTGTCTATTCACATTAATTTCTACTTTAACAATCTCATGTCAGCTAATTTCTGGTAGTGATAGGTATAAAGGCCCAGGGTCAGGATTCAAGAATGCTAATACATATACTGTATTTCTAAAACAATAAAAATTTCAAGCCATCTTATTTGCTCTCCTACAAATTACTAAAACATCTTGAAAATGCCACTGCTGCTTCATCCTCTAAACCACACCTCCCAAATTTATAAATGAACTTGGAGTTGGGAAAACAAGATAACCTCAAGCACGAGTATGAGGCAGCTCAAGAGTGACGAGGCCTTAAAGTGGGGACACATCAATGACTGTCCTGAGGAGGTCAATTTGGTATAACTGAGAAAATCAAACTTGACCCCCTTGAATGTTTTGCTGCAACCTGCTGTGGGTTCCTCTGCATTCCACGTGTTGCTGTACTGCTGCATATCCGCTGGCCTACAGGTCGAGAAACAAACGCACCATAGCTTGCCTTCCGCTTGTTTTCACCATCACACACTTTAGATTGCATGAGTTAGAGGTGCTTCATGAGAGGAATTTTTACAGAAAACACGGATAAAACCAGCAACTTTTTGTAAAGGCTAACAATGGAGATGGAGGAGTGAAGATGGAAGACGCAACCACAGAGTGTGATTCCTGTTCCTGTAACCTATACATGTCTCTCAACCCTCACTTGGGCCTTCTCACTCACTTCAGGATAAAACTCCGTGAGGTTGGGGCTGCAATAAGATCATTCACACTATAGCTAAAAATAACACATCGCTGGAAAGCTCACTCTAAGGAACGAGGACCCTAAGTATACTCTCAATAAAAACATTCGTCTTTATGTATCTGTGGTGTAAGGCCTAAAATTGATGTTCAATATTATGTGTTGGCATCTGGTACAGCCAGAAGGGCTTCAGATGGCCTAACGGGAAGGTCCTCTCCCCATTCTTCACTCAAGGAAGGAAAAGGTCCCCCAGCCAAACAACCCCCTTCACAGATGTAGCAGCTACAGCTCATGCTTACCCTGGAGGGTGGGTGTCAGTTCCCTGGCAGTCCATGGAATTATTCAACAAGCCAATTAAATCCTCTGGGGGACCCAGAGGGCACCCCACCCTCTTGATAGGGTGGAATTTACCTCCCACAGCCCCTGCGTGTTCCCTTTGTCCCCAGCGGGCGCTGCATGGCTTGGTCCTCCTCCCCCTCAGCTGTGTTTGGCCATCATCCCCATAACCCTAGGGTGGGAATTACTTCCTTAACAACAGGCTGAAGAGGAAGCAATTAAAAGTGTGTATAAGTGATAACATGATTTTCTTTGCTTTAATCTGCAATGTGGCAAATTGCATTAATTAATTTTAATGCATTCCTTGTGTTAGCCCAAGTGGGTCATGATGAATTATCCTTCACTTTGCTATCTAATATTTTGCCTAAGATTTTTGTATGAACATTCTTAAAATGTATTGGCTTTGGGATTTTCCTTTATTTTGCTGTCCTTGGTAAGTTTTGTTTCAAGGTGCTGATTAGCCTTATCAAGTAGTTAGAGGACATTTTACTTTCCTTTTATTTTAAATCTGAGAGTTTGTATATGATTTTGATTACTTTTATGCAGATGTCTGATAGAATAAATCAGTGAATCCAGCTGTGTCAGGAGTTTTCTGTATGGAAAGATTGTTGACTAATTAATTGATCTGACTTGAGTTATCATTCAAATTTCCTTTTTTTCCTTTCATACGTTTTACTAACTTATATTCCGCCAGTGATTTTTAGATTTTTATACAAATTTTCCTATATACTGCCATAAAGTGGCTCAAACTCCACTCTTCAAAATTTTTGTAATATCATATTCTTCTTGCTCTGTTGGATCTCTTGGGTTGTTCGTGCTCTCTTGTCAACTTGTGCATGACTTTTTAATTAAGCTGCAGACATTGCCAGAGAAAAACTGTAGAAAAACAATTGTTAGGGCCTAAATCATATTTCATTCTATGTTAGAGATCAGCGATGCTGGTTACCCTGACTCAGCTTAATCTACACGACTGTTAAGAAGAGTCTAAATTGGATTGAAGCCTTTGAGCCATGTAGTCCTATTACACCGGTAATCTTTAGACAAATCATTCCCAGCCAAAATTTTAGGAGTTTTAACAAGATTTTCCACTTATGCCTAGGTATGCTGTGAACAATTTTTATCATCTTGTCCCGTGGCTATTTAGATGAAATTTTTTATATGGCTTTCCTTTATCTCTAATAACATTTTTGTTATTGTTGTTTTATAGTCTATTTTGTCTAGTATTAGTATTGCCACTCTAGTTTCCTGTGGTTTCTTGCTTGTATACTTTTTACATCGTTTTACTTTCAATCTATTTGTATTTTCAAATTCACAATGTGTCTCCTGTAGACAGCGTATAATCAAATATTGTCATTTTTAACTATGCCATCAAACTCTGCCTTTGGATTAGATTCTTTAATGTATTCACATTTAACGTTATATATATATAGTGGGTTTTATGGCTTTAAGTTTAGTTTGTATTTTGCAAACCTCTACTGTCATCTGTGTTCCTCTGTCGTTAACTGCTGTCTTTTGCATTAAGTGAATATTGTCCAATGTTAAACAACATTTTAATTCCTTTAGTAAGTAAGAGTAAATAAAGAAGGAGAAGGAGAAGAAGAGGAGAAGAAGAAAAACCCCACACTCTTGGAGTGACGTTTTATTTTTCAGTGAATTTTGCGCCTTGTTCTAACTCTGATCACCTACTTTGTCTGTTTAGATCTAAAGAATTCAATATGATATATTTTATCCTTAAAATAGTTCAAGTGAATCATACACCCAAAGTATGTGAGTCAGTTAATTTGAAAACCCTGGAATTGTTGAAAAACACATAGTTTCACTGGTTCCAAAATTTTAAGGACTAAGCCTAAAGTAGGCTCATAGAAGAATTTTCTGGAGATGTTGACTCCGAATGTGTTTCAACTTGCTGAATGAGAGGTCTCAATGCAATTGACCAAGAAAGCAGTAAAATCAAATAGTTCATGGGGTGTGTCCAGTCCTTATGGAGTCATGATGGGCATTTGGTTGCCAAGAAGCCCCGTGTGGCCTCCCAGAGAAGCTAGGGATCTGAGGCTATCGCTGCATTGGCTCAGAAGCTGAGCTCCTAATGTGTTAAGCTAAAGAGCACCTTAGAAGGAGTAAACTCTTATCCATGGCCTATTTCAAGCAAATGTTGATTCTGTTGCATTTTTTTCTTTGATGCTTAATGCTAGTTTTAAATTTAAACTAACTTTCAAATGCAAATATTTTCAAATTTTCAATATTCATATGTAAACTAAAGCTTGTTTCAAATCCCTTATCACATGCATCACAGCTCTGATTTAACTGTGATATAAATATTATATTTAGGGAAAATATTTAAAGGAAATGTGTAAAAATACTTTTAGACATACACAGCAGTTAAATTTTGTACTTCTCATATTCTTTAAAGGGTAGGTTTTCAAATAGATTGCAATCATGATCTGAATGGGATACCAAGGATTGGAAAATAAAAAGCAAATATTGGCAAATCACATAACTAATCTTTGCATGGCTTAATATTCTTACATACACTAGAATCTTAAAAATCAATCTTATAATGAATCAGCCACAGGGTTATTCCTCATTAATTCAGTCTCCTGTGAAAGAGCATAAATGAAACATAATTCATTTTAATCTTCATTTACTCTCGAATACCCCTTAAAAACGAGAAGCAGCTTATATTTTAACCTTCTTGACTTAGTGTTTGAATTCAATGACAGAGTGAAAATATATGGAAATGGATTAAATACCCTTTTAGATTTTTAAATAAGCACTGGCACTAACCGGAGTATTTACTTGTTGAAGTTAATGCAATTTATCCAATCTAAACCTACCTTAAATTCTCTATCTTCACTGAATTTACCAATTATATTTCTTCCCAGGTCACTATTCTCTTTCAAACATGTTATTAATTACTAAGTTAGCTTAACGAAGCGATGCTTAAATTTCTCTGTGATACTTCCTCAGGTTTTGAGACTTATTTTTATTCAGACTTCTATCATCATCCATCATACTATGTCCCTGAGAATCTGTTCTAGCGAATACCCACACGCACACACAGACATACGCACAATTCAGGGTGTCTTAAGTTTTGCAATATTTCACATAGATATCCTTATAGACAGTAGTTGGCATTAGCGAAAATGGGGAGTCATTTCCCACTAGCAAAAACAGTGCTCCCAAGTATATAGTTCAAATACAGCGAAAAGTAATACCAACATAAATTCTAATATCTGTTAGAAATTTACACTGAAAGAAGGCACACAATTTAAATGACATTACCCAGAATTTATAGAACAGCGTACTTAAGATCTGTTTCATATGACTCAGTTTCTAGCACAGTAATAAGATTCTTTGTACCTTCCCAATTCTTGACTTAGAGACCTATGGTCTTCAACTACTAAAAATTGAATCAGCCTGAAAAAGCCTATTTGTGAAGCAGCCAATAATGTCAAATTCCTCTCATACTCTCCTGGTCTCATTGTTGCCACAATTTTACAATATTAATTACAATCAGCAATTCCTCAAAACAACTAGGATAAAAGTAAAGGGCAGGACAAATGAAAGTGGCACATTTATTACTTTGGAAGTTTTCTCCCAATCGTTACATGCTCTAGCAGACTGAGAATGTGGAGTAGGTTTGGGGGGGGGGGAAATCCCCAGTAACATGATGAATATGGTGGTATTTGGTGATGCCTATGATTACAGAAACCTTGTGAGATTAGAAGAGAATTTCATAAGCAAGATGTAAACATTACTGACCATAAGGGGAAAATGATAATTGGGGCTGCATTAAGATGAACAACTTCTTATTGAAAGACATCATTAAAAGATTGACAAGGGAAGCCACAGACCAGGAGATATTTTTAATACATGTGTCTATTAAAAACTCATAAAGAATTTTCAGAAATCATAAGTAAAAGCCAGGCAAGCTAATAAAACAATGAGCCAATTAAATTTTGTATTTCATTAAACACATTTCATAAAAAAAAAGATATTTAAATGACTATCGCATGAGAAATGTTGCTAAAACTCATTAGCCATTTACTAAATCTAAATATATCCACTCCCTATCACTCTGTGAGTTGACTACTAAGTATATAGCCAAGAGAAAAGCAAACATATCTACCTAAAGTTATACATGACTCAGATGTCCCTCAACAGAAAAATGGATTAATAACTAATCGTATATTCTTAGTCAGCCTGGGCTACTATAACAAAAATACCATAGACTGAATGGCTTGGTCAACAGAAATTAATGACTCACAGCTCTGGAGGCTGGAAGTCCAAGATCAGAGTCTGGTGAGAACCGTCTTCCTGGTTCACAAACAATGATCTGGCTGCATCCTTGTGGCTGGGAGAGAGGGAGGGAGGGAGGGAGGGAGGGAGAGAGAGAGAGAGAGAGAGAGAGAGAGAGAGAGAGAGAGAGAGAGAGAGAGAGAGAGAGAGAGAGAAAGCTCCGATCCTTTCATCCTCTTAGAAGGGCACCAATCCCATCATGGGGCTCCATCCCCAAGTCCTCATTCAATCCCAGGTACTTCCCCATCTCCAAATAATATCATATTAGGGAATTTTTTAGGACACAAACATTCAGTCCATAACATATATTCATATAATGGAATATTACAGTGTAATGACAATAATTAAGTGTACCTACATGCAACTCCTCACAACTATAATTTTGAGCAAAAGAATCTAGATATAAGAATATATATATGCTATAATATACATAAAGTTGAAAAATAGGCAAAAGTTATCCATGGCATTACAAGTCAGGTACTTTTCACTGGGGGGTTAGGGACCAGGAAGGGCAAAACAGAAGGCTTCTAGGGTTTACCATTGTTTCTGCTTTTATTCCCTTGTTATGTTTCTCGGTATTTTTAGTCTGAAAAAAAAAAAAAAAGCTTTACACCTATAATCTGGACAAATTTTAAGGGTCTGTTACACTACAAAGAAAGATGACTTTTAAAATATTTAAGAAATGAGGCCAAGAGAAAATATGATCACTGTCAATGAGAAGTGTCCTTGGTTAAGCTTACAAATAACTTGATATTGGACTGTTAACTGAATTTTTTTTTAATTATTATTAGTGTCAGGTGTATAAAACAATGCAATAGTTATAAACTGGGTTTTTGAAAAGTTCAAAAACCGTTCTTTCAGCAGTATAAATCAAAGAAGGTTATTGTCTGTGGACAGACAATATTCTTTTTTTTTTTTTAAATTATTTTATTGTTAGTTTTAGGTGTACAGAACAATGCAATAGTTACCCTTTTCACCCTCACAAAGTAACAACCCCTCACCCCCCATCCACTGCCCTTCCCCCCCCGATATCATGCTTATCTATTACAATTCCATTGAATCCGTTCCCGCACTCTACTCCATGTCCCGAGGTTATATGTATATATAATTATAGTTGACATACAGTATTATTCAACATCAGTTTCAGAAATACAATGCGGTGGTCAGGCCTCTACATCAACTATGAAGTGGACTCTCCAAAAGGACATGGGTCCATCTGGCCCCCTAAGAAATGCTTACAACATTATTGATTGTATTCCTCGAACTGTCTTTTTCTATCCCTGCGGCCAAATTACAATTACCCAATTGTATTGTCTCATCCCTTCCCCTTCTCCTTCATCCCCACCCCCTCCCTACTAGCAACCCTCAGTTCTTCCTCTGTGTCTCTGAGACTATCTCCATCCACTTCTCCCATCCATTCAGCTCCTTAGAATCCACGTATAAGTGAGATCATATGATATTTGTCTTTCTCTGACTGACTTATTTCACTTAGCATAATGTTCTCTAGTTCCATCCATATTGTTGCAAAGGGTACTATTTCCTTCTTCTTTATAGCTGAATAATACTCCATTGTGTAGATGTACCGAAGTTTCTTAATCCAGTCATCTACCGAAGGGCATTTTGGTTGTTTCCAAGTCTTAGCTATTGTGAATAATGCCGCAATGAACATAGGGGTACATATATTTTTTTGGATTAATATCTTGGGATTTTTTGGATAGATACCTAAGAGTGGGATTTCTGGGTCGTAAGGTAGTTCCATTTTCAGATTTTTGAGGTGCCTCCATACTGATTTCCATAATGGCTGCACCAGCCTGCAGTCCCACCAGCAGTGCACCAAGGTTCCTTTTTCCCCACAGCCTCGCCAGCATTTGTTGTTTGTTGATTTATTGATGATAGCCATTCTGACCGGGGTGAGGTGGTATCTCATTGTGGTTTTAATTTGCATTTCCCTAATGCTAAGTGATGTTGAACATTTTTTCATATGCCTGTTGGCCATCTGTATGTCCTCTTTGGAGAAATGTCTCTTCATATCCTCTGCCCATTTTTTAATTGGGTTGTTTGTTTTTTTGGTGTTGAGTTGCATGAGCATTTTATATATTTGGGATATTAATCCCTTATCTGATATATCATTATCAAATATCTTCTCCCATTCAGTAGGCTTCCTTTTTGTTTTATTGATGGTTTATTAACATAGCTCAATTGTTCAAGAATTGGAAACAAGGAAAAATATTTACATTGCCATCTGGGTGAAGAAAACTGCGCAATAAGTGAAAGTAAATGATTATATTTAAGAATTAAAGGAAACTTTCTCTAAAAACTGTGTTCTAAAGAATCCAGAAGAAAACTTCAGGAAGTTATTTGGAATCCTTGAAAAAGTGTACAAGGGGCATTTGCCTTACAGTTAACGAAGAGAGCCACGTGAGCACCCATTGAGATGACAAAGCATGGAATGAATTAAAAGCAATGAGGTGAGATAAGAAAATATTGCAAGGAAACTAAAAGTTCACAAAGCAGAATTAAAGTTCAACTGATAGCTATAATATTATAAAAACAGAAAAACTGGACTCAACATTGGGGAGGATTCAATTTATTATAAACAGGAACAAGAACAAACAGATGCAACTGATGAGAAAGTAATAAATGTTAAAGTCAGAAAACAAAATAACAACATATATATATAATTTATATTCACAATGCAGAGACTAGATCAAATAAAGTAAAACAAATAATCTCAGACATGTCTGCAGAAAAGTTCCATGTTAAAGAAAGCTATCTCTAAGCAAAATGCAAGGATGACCCTTCAATCATCAAAATTAAATATAAAGGTTGCATCTCAAGATATCATCAATAATTATGAATTGTATGTATGGGTTTGAAAGGGTCCTGTAAACATTCTGTTAAATGTCTTATTCATCAAAATTGGAAAGGAGGCTTAGGTATGCTGGCTTCAAAGGTCCCCATGCAAAACTAAATGCCAGAAGTCAATAGATCTATGTGCTCAGTATTTGAAGAGGAATAATATCATGAATGAAGAATATAAAATTCTGGCAAACTTTCCTATATGTTGATGACAAAGAGGCACTCTCAGATACATACAGTGATCAAAAAGTAGAGCACACATACCACCTTCACAGGGGAAAAAGGATTGTTAAAACTCCCTATCAGCAGTGAGGAAAAAGGCAATATTAGTAATCAAAATAGGGAAAACATTGTGTAGAAGAACTAATTTTGAGCACAGAAAACACCTTAATATTAAAGAAGCCTGAATAATTATAAGCCCAGTTTTGACAATAACTGCAAGTGTTAAAACAAATTCTTAAATGAAAATAAACATAAGAAATAATATGTACAATAATAAACTAAACCAAAAACAAAAGTTTAGTTGAGTTGGAAAATAAAGGAAAGCCATACGGGGAGCTGACACATAAGCGAGCCAGATTCCCACATGCTCTAGTAAGATTTCTTTGTATGAAATATAAACTTGATAAATGAGGAAATGGCAATGTGAGTGAATTCTTTAGGAGTATATGATTAGACATAATCATATATACATGATACCTATAATTTATATTCTCATTGATGTGACCGTATCAAATATACGAAAATGAACAATCTAAGACATGTCTGAAGAAAAGTCCTTATATGCTAAAGGAAGCCATGTCTCAGCAAAATGAAAGGATGGGTCTTTTGTGATCAAAATTATGTCTAAAAATTGCATCTAGAGGCTCAAAAATTTGCCTATTTTAAAAAAAATCTCACTACTTGTTTCCACTTAACTAAAATCCTACTTAGGAAAGAAAATTCCCTTTCTCATACAAATATGTTGTAAGTTGGGGGAATCCACCCCTTACACCTCTTTTTCCTGAGAAGAGCCTGAGGAATGAGCGCTATCAGCCAGCAAATAATCTGAAGGACATGGCAGCTACTTAAGAGCGATATCTGGTGGGAATGAGAAACATCTTTGATGCTGGTGAATTTGTGTGAGAGTGTGTGAGCGTGTGTGTGTGTGTGTGTGAGTGTGTGTGTGTGTGTGTGTGTGTGTGAGCGTGTGTGTGTGTGTGTGTGTGTGTGTTTTGCAGGCGTGTGGGCATGTACATGACCTTGTCCATATGCATACACCTGAGTGTGGCTTGGGAAACAAAATTGTCGTCTTAATTAGGCCTCGAGTGGCTATTTTGTTAGGTGTGCCTTTATTTCTGTCTTTTCTCCATGGAAAAAGAGATAAAGGAGGAAACAGTATTCTCTTTCCATATGAACGTAAGATATAATAAAATGTGATTCATATTCTAAAGCACGTACTGGTTCCTGAACCAATATGCAAACCTAAAATCATGACTTAATCTTACAAAAAGTACATAAACTCTGTTGTTTCGTTTTGCAGTATTAGTTTCTATATTTTCAAAATTTTCCTAAATAAAAAATAATATATAACTATTACATATGATTATATAACATATCATATACTTATACAATAATTATAGTAGCATTTAATATTTTATTATAACATAAATGAAAAATTATTATTTTTTATATGTAAAGGAACATGGTAGACTTTAAAGAGGTAGAGAAGAAAACCTGTTTTCTCAGCCCAACTGCACTATTTAACATCTAAAGATGCTGAAAAAGAAATTGGCATAGCAGTTCTCTGACTCATGGAAGTGAAGAATTTACTCAAAAAAAGAAAAGAAAAAAGAACAAAACTCGGAATAAGAAACAAAAGTACAATAAAATCTATTCTCCCCAAGCTTTATAGATGTTAAAATTTAACTTACTGTGTGTTATACAACAGAACATTTCTTGACCCAAAATTTAGATTACTAAGTTGAATCTTTTCTAAAAGAAACATTTAATGACATAAATTTCATTCAAAACACTGCTTCTAGCTGCATCCCACAAATAATATGTTGCTTTTATTTTTGCCAATTCCAAAGATTTTCTAATACCTCTTTTAACTTCTTTAGCCCATAAGTTATTTAGTAATGTTTTAATTTCCAAATATTTGGAAATTTTTAGTATTTTTAAGATAGCTTTCTATTTTTGATTTCTGCTTTAATTTTTTTATGGTTAAAGAACATACTTTTGTAATTTCAGTTCTTTTAAAATTTGTTTAGGTTACTTTTATGGCCCAGAATATGCTCAAAATTATAAAATGTTCCCTGTGGAGTTGAAACAAATGGATGTTTTCCTCATGGTGGCTGGTTTCTACCCACATGGCAGGGTCTGTTACATAATTTCAGTCCTGCAGCTTTTTTTATTTGGTGTGCCAAAGTATATTCAAGTATTCACATTCAATCAAAAATATGCAATCCATGATACCTTCGTCTCCTAAATCAGTTACTTCCGCACAAATGGGCCTGAGCACATACCAGTATCTGTGCATAAATAAGTAACTGAGAGAGCAATGCTCCTGGTTTCCTTCTAAGGAACATTGATCCAAGGTTACCTTCAAGAATGGCGATGGTTTCATCTTTAGACTGCTGACACCTGGAACTGCTAAGCTTAGGCGTGTATTACAATGAGATTTAATGCATCTCATTCATTCACTCATTTTTAATAAAATCATGGCTCTCAGATGAAAAGAATTATGTTTACAGTGATACATTTACAATAATTTTGAATGGTTTTATATTTCTATTCGAATATCAGCTCATAAATGATGGCTTTCCTGGCTACACCTGAAAAAGCATTCTGTAGCAATCTCTTTCCTCATACTTGGCTTTAATTTCCTCATTGTACTTACATTATTAATATTACACACCACACACACACCACACACACACTCGTATATGTGTATCTTAATAAACTAGAATACAAGCTCCCATCCCTGGAATGTAAGTTCTATGAAGTCCAGGATATGGATTTTATAGCTATATCCACAGTGAGTCAAACAGCAGTTGGGGTAGAAAAGCTAATAAATAAATGTTCTAAATAGATTAATGAACTATAATGAACAATTTTTAAGAGCAGTTTCAGGTTCTCAGCAAAATTGGGAGAAAGGTTACGGGATTTCTCCTTTTCCCCTCCCCCACACAGGCACAGTCTCCCCCATTATCAACATCACTCACCAGAGTGGGACATTTGCCACAATTCCTGGACTATAATGACACATCATTATTACACAAAATTCTTATTTTACCTTAAGGTACATTCTTAATGTTGTACACTCTATGGGTCAGGTTAATTTTTATATCTTTTTTGTTTTGTATTATACAAAAATGATTATAATAGGGCCAGAATAATGACTAGTATTAGTTAACTATAACTTTTGTACATTTTAATTTGCTAGATATTAAATTGTGCTAAAATGCAGTATTTTTGTATGACAGACAGAAAGGTTTATTGCTGGAAAGTCTGCTATGTGTAATCACATCATTGTCATCCATTAGTCGCCCCTAAACTTAGCTACATTTTAATAACCCAGAAAGATTTTAAGCAAAGTGGTGACTTCTCTATCTAGACCGAATAAGTCAGCATCTCCATAGGCGTGGTTGAGACACAGGTATACATTACATCTTCCCAGGTTATTTTCAAGTGTATCTATGATTGAAAACAACTGGTCTAAATAATCTCTTTATCCCCTTTACCGCTCATTCTATGCTTAGTAGAACTGTACCACATTCAAACTGAGTCTGACTGCAAGAGTTTATCAGGGTCCTCTGTGAGACTCCTCTCCCTCCCTGCATTTTTCACACCAGAGTCTGGGGTGGCCCTGGATGACGAAAATAAATAGTCCCAACATTTCTCAGTCGCTTAAGGTGTCATTTTTCTTATCAGCTTCTTAAATCATTTGCTTCTGTTTTTAACGTATGGTATGAGGTAGGGTTCTAAATCGATTTTTTTCATATTCGATTGCCCCCCTTTAGTGACTAGTCCGTCTTTCCCAGATGATTTGGAGTGCTTTCTCATTCTGGAATCTGTTTTCTGTTTCATAACGTCCTATTTTTCTATTCTCACACCAGCACTGCAGTTTTTTTTTTCCTTCGATCTACATTATAATTACCGGATGCTTAGATAACAGGTAGAGCAATTGCTCCTTGTTGAAAGAGAAAGATGGCGAGCCAAGATATTGTTTGGAAAACAAGTGGCCTTCTTTGGGTTTTAGAAATTTAAAAAGGAAATGCATCAGGTTTAAGGAAGCTGCGCAAATGATACAGTCTCGGCTTATGCAGAAAGATTTACTAATTAAATTTAAGTGCCTTGAAAGTATAATTTAAAAGATTTATTTAGAAAACATTAAATTCCTAAGACAGCCAAATTTAAATTTTTATCCTTTGGTGATTGTGGAAGCAAGAGTATTATTCATTCATTAGTCCACAATCATTTTCAGCAATGATTCCAAACAAACCAGCAAATAAATACACATAGACCCACTTACACCTGCTCAGGGTTGTTTTATGGCGTCATTACCTGCAATTCCTTTCTGTTTCTACTGGTGAGCTAATTAGCATTCTCAGGTAGATATTCATCAATCTTGATTTGGGGCAGGCAGAAGCATAAAAACAACAGAAGACAAATATTTGCATGTAAAATGTCTGCTTTATCAGCACTAGGATTCTCCCTCTATTCAATTAGCAACAACAGCATAGCCAACAGAGGCTCTTTCAGAATGGTTTATATATTGAGGTTAATGCCCTTGCAAATGAGTTTACATTTACACAGTCTACGCTGTGGGAGTCTTTTAGCTGTTCTTTAAGAAATATTAGGTATAGATAGCTAACATGATTTCCTGACATTTGAATTAAAAGTATATAAAATGTTATACCAATCATGATAAATTTGTATTTCATCATGGTAGAGCAATGAATAAAAGGCTGGGTAATAGGAGTAATGGATAATATACCTGGGCAGAATTTATTTTTTGACAGAATTCTGTAAAGGGTACTGCTTGCCTGTTCTTATACATACTAGAAGAAACTTGGCTATAACATGAAAATTAATTCTACCTCTAGCTTGCCTTCATGCCCATGTTCAAATCCTACAGAGGTAAGGTTTATTTAACCCATAACTGTGTACCATGATTATAATAAAATGATTTTCCAATAACTGAAGCCAAATTTTGGGAAGAGTTCCATGTACAGTTTAATTCATACCACATTAAGACAAACTATACATAAGTACAACTAATACTATAACAGAAGAGTCGTGATTAACATTTTCAATTAATCATCCCTGCAGAGCTGGTGTTGCTGTTATTTACTGTGATCAAGACGATAATGATTTTATGATCCTAGCTCAACTGTTCAATTTTCCTGGTCTGCTAACCCATGATATATTTTGCACTAGGATGTTTATTCTTGCTTCAAATCCTTTATTAGTCAGATAATATTTTTATACTTTGGTAATAGACATGTTCAAAGATAATTATTAAATACAATATCTTCTGTTTTCTATTGAAAGCTTTCCCTCGCTTCAGAGTATTCTGCCTGATGTCCACTATTGGTTTTTTAATAGAAATATGTTTTTTAACAGGATGTGTCAAGTGTTCTTCATTGCATTTCTAATGTCACCGTAGACAGGAGGAACAGGGCACAGTGTCACAGCCAGAGAAGGTGGAGGGAGGAGAGGAGGACAGAGAAGGGAGGAGGTCATTCTCAGGAAAAGGTACAGCTCCAGCTAATTGCAATGGATTATAATACTCAGCATTGTGGGCAGAGAAAAATCTCCAACCCCTGTGTCGCCATGACAGCTCCTACAAGGGAATCCCACCTCCTGATTGGAAGCAGTGGCCAGCAAAGACCCACTCTGGGAACACCTGTGAGGCCACCCCTGAATATTTGTGCCCTCATTCAAATATAACCCTAAATTTCTTCTTTCATGAGCCTGCCCATACCTATATTTTGGGAGTGTATATCCTCTTTGTTTCTTTTAATAAACCCTCTGCTTTGCTTGCTCAGCTTGCGTGGCTTTGTTTGTGTGGCTTATTTTCGCACGTCCTGGAATTCCTTCCCGTGAAGTTTACCACGAACCCCCAGTTCTTCAACACTGTTGCTTGGAGCTGCTTTCTCTTGCACATAATGATGGTTAGAGTTTCTGAAATTTGCTTTCGTCTGAGGATGTTATTTTCTCAGTGAATTGACAACGAAACTAAAATCAGGTATTTTGTATGGCACAGTTCCACCTTCCCGCCTCTGTGTGACAATGCCTTCATTCAGGCCAGGTGTCACCAGAAGTCACACTTATTCCATATGCTGAGGACACAACAATAAAGAAACAGCAAGACCCCTGCCCCAACACACAGTCTGGTAGCAGCTGAGTTTTCTTCTGGCAGCAGATTTTTTTGGAACACTGTTATCTAGATACTTTGGCAACACACCACAGAAATTAAAGAAAGTTTTTAATCGTGCGTAAATCAAATTTTAAATTATGGGATTAGATTGTATATTCCAATTTCATGCTTGAGACCATGAACATGAGCATTATATCTGTGGATTCAAAGAAAGAGAATGAAATTCCTCCCTTGACTTCAAAAAAAGTTCATGTTTTTATCATTTTTTTATACAGGATTTCACTCTAGTGCCCTCCAAATAGTCCATGTATTCATTTTTCCTCTGCTAATTATTCATATATACTTGACTTCTTTGGTATGTTTTCCCCTGTGCTTATACGGACCACCAGGGAGGAGAGTTCCTGTGTTCAATTCTTTGTATATATTTGCCTGTGGAATCTCAGAAAGAGCATCGCATTAGTCTTCTTCGTATGTGTCGAAGAATTAGGTCACAATGGATATCTCCAAGGTCTAGAATAAAAGCCATTAAGTTCAGTCCATGCAGAAAAGATGATCTGGGGAAAAAAGCAGTTTTCTTTATGCTTATTCTTGAATTTTTGTTGCAGTTTTGCACTATAAGAATATTTCCATTTGTTTACCCATGCAACTTAGAACTTGTTTTTTTCATATTTATAATTGCAGATGCTCTCATGTTACATTTGCAAGTGTTGGCTGACACTTTTAAATTAATTTAAGAAGCACACCTGTCATTTTATTTTTAATCCTCTTCTCCCGGAAGCTCTGTGTGCAGCTAAACCTGATGGTGTTAATGTTTGGCGTGTGAAAAAGGTTAAAAAGAGTCCTCTCAAGTAAATTGCTGTTCTTAAAATAAGGTCACCTTATTTCCACATACCATCCCTTTGTGAAAGAGGCTGCACAGATTTTACTTGGATTTTAATAAACAAGTAGACTTCATTGAAATAGCTGGAACAACTTAGAGCAATTGTTCTATGGCAATTTCATATATTTTATTGATTTTGAACAAACTGCAATTTGGGAGACTTCTATATTCAATAATATGTTAGAGAAGATACAATGTTTATTTTGCACCTTCAACTTTATATTTAATATCTGCTGATAAGAGAGAAGATAACTTTTATTAAGAGATAACATAGCTAAATGAAAGTGAGAATTAACGCTGAAACTCTCATATGCAAACACATTGATAAAAAAAGCAAATATCCAATACATAATAGAAAAGAAAAAAATCTAGATGATTCAGAATGTCATGTGTAAAAAGAGTTAAGAATGTTATGGGCATTCTCTAGAAAGTTTAACAACAAATGTGCTTTACTGAATAAACATTCAAATAAAATACAGTAAAACCTTGGATTGCAAGTAACTTGGTTTGCAAGTGTTCCAAAAGATGAGCAAACATTTCTTATACAGTTTAAGTTGGTAAACAAGCGATGTCTTGCAATATGAGTAGTTTGTTTCCGGAACAAATTCTGCTCGCTAACCAAGGTATTACTGTACTTGGTTTTATATCCTAAACGATAACCTTTCTGTGAATTAGAAAATCAATGTGTATGTGTATGTGTATTATTTATAGATATCAACAGTCATGGGGCAGTTATTTATGATTCTCAAATGCTACCGAAACCTGTAAGTCCATCACATGTGTTTTCTTTTGCTTCCTGGGGCTTTGGCATCCAGAAGGTGTGACACGCCAAATAAGAAATGTGACAAAAGGAAAAATAATTTATCAAAAAATATTGAGTAATAAATATTCCCAAAGGGATGAGAAAAGGCGTGTTTTCAAGAAATCTCTAATCCAATAAAAACAACCTACAGATAGAACTGGAGAACTATAAATGAATAGGTTAAGCAATGGATAAGAAGAGCCATCCATGGTAAGAAGAACAAGACATTTTATGAGCTGGGAATTAGAGAGGGCTAATGGAGGAAGTCCAGTGTTAAATGGCCTTGAAGGCAGAAATAATTAGTATGTAAAAATAGGAGAGGCCAATGGAACCATGTGGCATGGGCCCCCAAGAGGTAAGAACATGTGATGTCATAACATAGCAAACAGTACAATTTGGCTAAACTAGACGATTTTTAAAGAGAACTCATAGAACAAAAAGTTGAAATGGACAACTTGAATATTCAAAAGAAAGCACAGAATGTTTAACTAACTACCGGTTTTAAAAGTTTGTATTAAAAAAAGGAGAAAGTTGAGGATACTTGAAGAAATTTTCAAGAAGCGTATTCTTCTAGCAGTCGAGTAAAATGGATCGAAAAGGGGAAAAGAGCAGAATAAAAGAGACCTGTTCAGGGATAGCTACGTAAAAGATTTGAAAAAATGGTTATATAGTTTTCAAATAGTTTCCATTTGAAAGTATGGCTAAATGCTCAATATTGAAGGTAACAAAAATAAATAAATAAATAAACAAATAAAATGTATGGTATCAGCCACAGTCTTAGAAGGTAAAAAAGGGTATTGTAAAAATCAATGTCACTTATTTATGAATAGCAAGCTTCAAACCAATTGTATTTTTTCAAATATAAAACTAATAAACAAAAGAAGTTTGTGTAGTCTGAATGGCTTCATGCTTTGTATAAACACTTTATTCCAGTTAAGATGTTGGAAATATGGAAACATTTTCAGTTATTTAAAGGCTAAAATTATGTTTAAATTAACTGTAGCATTATGATTCCTCAATTTAAGAGAATGTACGCAAACTAAAGTGGATCTAAAACCACCATTATTAAATAACAGTATTTTATTTTCAATTTTAATTAATTTGCCTATTTATTAATTTTGAAGAGAGAAAGCTTTGACAGGTATTAGCAGATACATGTTTCTGAAAAGGTAGTAATTTGGGAGGTTTGAGAATGGAAAGCAATAAAAATGATAGGTTCCAGCAGCACCAACTGTCATTAAATCTGAAGTTAGATCATGTTTGCTTTAACATGTCTTCCAAAATTGAAAATACTTTCTTGGCAAGTTCTAATTTCAGAATTATATTTAATTATTCTTAATCATTCAAAAGCTTAAAACAAATTTCACCTATTAATTTATTAGATGAATGACACAAGTATACAAGGGGACATTTTTATCATATTCCACACAAATACAGAAGTGACTAAGTGATTGGCATAGGTCAGATAAAATATACCTCATTTGAATAATCATTTTTTGCAGTGGAAAATTTCTTCAAAAATTTGAAACTATTGGGAACATGCAAGTATACTACCTAGTTTGAAACCAGCTGACACAGTCAAAAGACCATATGCTTTTGTGTTCGTTCACATAGTACTTAAAACTTTACAAAGCCAGCTGGCTTTATTTCATAATATAATTACATATAAAATTTTTCAGCTAAATATTGCAATGCTTGCCAAAATTACTTTAAGTATCTTCACCCTCTTTAAGCTCCCTATTACTGAATTTGCGTGCTTTATAACTCTTATGCTTACACTTCTTTGTTTTCCAATATCAGTCCTTTAATAAAATATCATTTACTTCACCTATTTCAGTCTGCCAAACAAATTAGAGTAGATGTTATGTGAATGATAAAGCAAAATAATGTTCTGAGGGTAGACTATATATACAGATGAAGTAAAGAAAGAGGGGAAGTTCTATATTCCAATATATGCCATTACGATTTAAAGATATAATATTTATTCAAAACCAGCAACAACAAAATCCTTTTTTGACAATGAGGGAGGTACATAGTAATGAAATGCATACAACAGAATTTTATCCTACTAATGAATATTCTCTCTCAGTGCTGAATTTTGGATGAAAGGGGGTACTCTTCTTTGATAGCTGTACCTCTGTTATCTAATCTTTTTCTTTTTCTTTTAGTTATAATTATTTCAGTAAGATATGTCCCACTACTTAAAATTTGTAAATATCAATATTTTCTGCCCATATGCATTGATTTTATGATGTTTTAAAATTATCTTTGGCCATGGAAGACAAATGTATTGTTTAATAACAAAATGAATGGTTCTCTTTGTCTTAGTCTCTTAAATATTTAAAAACATTTTTATTTTTTCACAAAATTATATTTTAAAAAACTCTGAATCCTTAATATCTTTACACCATAGGAAGAGAATTGCTTTTATACACTAATGTTATGCATAATTCATTTATGTTGGAGAAAAGGATCATGAACTGCATTTATAAAATAAATGGAAAATGTTTTAATGGGTACATAAAAATGTTTACTTTATAAAAACCAAAGTTATCCTTTTATATGTTCATGATTTTAGGATTGTTCGCTTTAAATAAATCAACTATGAAAACTTGAGTAGGAAATTCCTTTTGAATCTATTGTCTATATATATTTTTGTGTTTCTTTTTTTATTTCTCTGTGTTACTTTTTTCTTTTCTTTGTCCATATGTATTTTTTTTAATCTGAAACTGCATATTTTAATTTATGGGGTGAATTCACAGTTTCAGACTTTAGAGACAAATGCCCACTCTGCCTTTCTAGAACACTTTTCTAAAGTCTTGACTCTACATTAACTACTTGGATATTTGAAACCAAACAGGTCTCTATCACTAAAAGTACTGTTCCATGGTCAGCCAGTTAAGACAGGTTCATGGCTGAACACACTGAGGACGGGGCATTTAAATACATAGACGCAAATCTGCGTCACGGTCCAGAATGTTAAAAGCTGGCTCGGACCATCTCTCCATGATTCAGCTCTCCCAACCTCAGGTGTGGCCCCACTGGGCGATTCAGCATCTCACTCTAGTCTTGTGCTTTTCCTTCTACATTTTTTTCCCCAGACCTAGAAGTCTCTCGCTTCTTTTTTTCAAAAGATTGTGTGTCCTGTTAAACCCAATTCAAGCCATTTCTCTTAAATAAATATTTTCCATGCTATTTCCCCTCCATAAATCTCTCTCTTCTTTGAATCCAGCTCTTTTGGCCCATACCACTCATTTGGGGATGTGTTTTTTTCTGTTTGCTATTGTTTGAACTAGATGTATTTACCTGACTGCATGTCCTAGTACAGAGGAGCCATGCCCACGACTGGCTTCTTCTATCTGCCACGCTGATAGGATGTGCACACATCCTATCAGAATTTTGTCACCTGATTGCTGGATCTAAATTTCGGTGGATAGCTTTATTGTTCCAATTATACTTAAGTGTGTATATTTCCCTGCTTAGATTTCAGGGTCATTGCATGTAAGAAGAGTGGTTTATCTTTTCCATGTTACCTGTGATTTCAGTGTTCATGATATTGTCTCAGGAAAGTGGACACCCATGTTATATTCCAGTAAACCATTGAAGGAAACTTTTGGCCTTCTTCCCCATAACCAATTTCAAAGAGAGATAATTAATTCTATAAAAGGATTATCTATTAAATTGAGATATAATGTATTACTAACATATATATACACTGTATATATCTATAGATAGATAGATAAATAGACAGATGATAGATGATAGATAGATGATAGATAGATAGATAGAGAGACACAGAGAGAGAGAGACAGATAGATATCTGCAGATACAGGCATATTTATTGAGAAATGCGCTTGGAGAGGAAAATCAAACTAATTTGGTGAGATGTCAAAACCTGCAGGAAAATGTTTCATTCTTTTTTTGAATCTTAATTTAATCAGCATTGCTTCTTGAACTACCTTAAAACAAAAACTCAAATAAATTTGACAAGAATACAACATGTAATAATATTTTAAACTGTAGAGCACTATAAAATATTGGTTATTATTGTCTCCTTATCTTCTGTCTAAGCTTTAAGTTGGCTAGAATGATGATCTCACTACAATCTAAGGTAGGAACAATGTGTTCTGCAACCAAAAGAGACACTCAAAATATTCACAATGTCTATTTTGTTTTTACAAATCACTTTATCCTCACATGATTTAGTTATGACTAAGAGACTTAGGGAGACAAGCTCAGGATCAGAAAAAATGAATGATAGTTTCAAATTCTAATATTGCTCCTTGATTTAATAAACCATCTGAATCTCTGTCTTTTCATCTAGAAAATGTACGTAAGTAAAACTGCCTGCCATGATTGTGTATAAAAACACCTGGCACTGAGTGTGTTTCATAAGAGAGATTGAACAAGTGGAAACTATTAATGCAGTTTGCATTATCTTTTGAGAATGAATACATTAACTTGCACCTCTATGTTTTATCATGCCCAATATTATCTCCTATATAATTTTCCCCTATTTTATCCACTATCCATGACTAAATCTAATTCATCAACATGCCAATTGGATCTCAGGAAGTCTTTCACATCGTGGTATTTCAAACTTTATATTCTATAAATTACACCTTTCCAAATCAAATGCACTTTATGCTAATTTAGCATATTGCAATTACATATAAAAGAGATCATAAAATAGTCTATTTGGGGATTATAGGATAATGACGGATTTAATATTTCATTCAGCTTCCAAATGCTAACATTTGTAATAACTTAGGCACTTTAGTAGGCAATGGGGACATAGGCATGAAAACCTCTAAACTCTTGCTTTTGGGCATATCTCATTCATATTGGGAAGAAAGGGAATACTATAAAGTATAACTTCTAAATACTATCTTAAAAGTGTCGACAATATAGCATGAGGACCCAAAGGGGGGAAGAGGCACATAGCACTACATACTAAGGCTTGGGTGGAGAACACAGTAAAGGAGAGGATGCCTGGGCTGGCCGAGTGGCTCAGTTGGTTAAGAGTTGGTTTAAGAGCGCAAGCTCTGAGCAACAGGGCTGCCGGTTCAATTCCCACAGGGGCCAGTGATGCTGCACCCAAGCTGAGCTGCCGCTGAGCTACCAACAGGTGGCAGGATGGCTCAGCTAGGATAATAACAAGATTGCCTGTTCAATGGAGGGCTATTCCCACCTGCAGCTAAGACTGAACTAGGCACTTTGAGCTGGGCTGCCTCCCAGATGGCTCAGTGGGTAGAGCATGTGCTCTTAACAACAAGGCTGCTGGTTCGACTCCCACATGGGATGGTGGCTACGCCCAGCCACAACTAAGATTGAACAAAGCACCTTGAACTTAGAGGCCGCAAGCTGCCAAAGGGAAGCCAGATAGCGACTGGCGCCCTCCACAACTAAGACTGAAGAACAACAACTTGGCTGGTCCTCTTCCCCAATTCCCCAACACTGTTCCCCTCCCCCAATTCCCAAATAAAAACATCTTTAAAAAAAAAAAAGGAGAGGATGCCTGAAGACCGACCACAGTTTGTCAGTTGGACAAAGAGAAGCACAAATATTTGAAGCACAGTTCTAAGCCAGCACAAGTGGGACTTTCAACCAGATGCTATAGCAAAGGAATTGAAATGACAGCGTAAAGCACAACTGAAAGTAATACGGCATCTGAAAACCGAGATAGCATTCTCTTCTAGTATCTCTTCCAGGGTAACTGTGACTTAGATTGAGAAGGAGATTCAATTAACTTAGTGCGTAGCATGAAATGCTATCTTTACATTTATTTTCCCAACCTGATACAAGAAAAAATTATAAATCTAAATTAACTCCTTTGCAACTAATGTGGCCTTAATACTCATGAGTGTACTTCTGGTGCTTGATAAGAAATCAAAATATGTCTTTCTAAGAAATAAAGTCTTATAATATATGTGTGTGAGTATATGAATGTATTTTTATATCCATACATAAAGTAACTAAAGCCATTCTGAAAACAAATTTTCTATATACAAAGTGATCCTCACAGAGGAAAGAGTGCCACCCACACACAACATACACAATTTGTTTCTTACAACCCTCTCTCCTTTTTGGGAGTGTGTGCATACCATGTATCCTCTATTTTCTATGCTATGAACACAGCCAACCACATGGACTATTTTGCATCCATTCATCAGATATTAATGTTTATCAAACACCTACGAGTTATGCAAGACATTGACTTAGATGTTGGGGGAGGTAAAGATGGATGATTCACCATGGAGGTTTTTAAGCAGTTGCCTAAAAATTGTGTAGCAAATTAGAAAGTTGTAAGTAGAATCAAGAAGCTAAGGTGGGTTTATAGGATGACACTATCTCTTGGAGTGAACTGGTATTTTCGGCCTGACTTCCTTTATTTGTATGCTCAGATTTTATCTATATAAATAAATGAAAAACATGAAGATGAAATTATTTTTAAATCTAGGTTTGTCCTCCCTTCATAATTCTGCGAAACATGCTTCAGTGGAATGGACTGTTGGTGGCGATGTCTCCTAATCACGGTGCAGGTTTGCCTGGCAGCCCTGGGTTTGATTCCATCCTATCAGGGATGTGGGGACCAGACAGATGTACAGGGTTCACCCCTTTGGCCTGGCAGCTGCTGTCATCAAAGTGAGAGGTGCCCTTCCAATATGCACAACCAAAGCACCTTTTTCAGCTGAGCAGCTGGCAAAGCTTATCTACTGTATTGACATATATCAAACTATATTGACAGTTTGCAGATAAATGGATGTGTTCTTTGGCCAATCCAGGCACTGCTGGAAAGCAGAAAAAGAGTAAAAATATAGAAAAATGTGTAAGTTGCAAAAGGATGAGGACAGCTCATTTTTAGAACTAGTGTAAGACTTATCTATCAGTGTTGACGAAGCCTGACTCAAGACATCCAGCAGCGGAGCAGTGTCACCAGTAGTCCAACAGGTAGAGTTTTCCAGAACAGTGAGATTTTAAAAAATCGAAACAGATTCAGCTAAATAGGAGAGTTTTGAAATAGAAATCAAATGGCTATAATTTATTTTAAATTGAAAATAGATTTTTCACAGGTATGTATTTCTTTTTCATTTTCACAGGAAAATGGGGGATAGGGAGCTACTTTTTTTCAGCGCCTAATGTGTTGAATTTGCATTTATTGGAGTTATTTTAAAAGTCATAATTTTGCTTTTGTAATTTTATGATGTTGGTAATATTTCAAGTCCACGTAGGGAATCCAATCACATTTTTTTTCCTTCCTTTATTATTTTGAGATTTTTTTTGAATAAAGAATGGTTTTGTATTACTATAAGCTAAGGCCTTTCATTTCTTCCCTCTCATCATTTAATAATTTTAACGGTGTTATGTTGTTCAATTATATTCATAATCTCAACCTTTTTTCAAACACACAAATTTCCTAAAAACACTGGCTATTGATAAAATTTTCTAGAATTCTACACTGAGTAGAAGGTGGACTCCACGAGAGTAGGGAGTGATGCCTTTTTCATTTCCCTTTTACTGGCTTCTGACAGCGTCTTACAGGGGTAGGTATCCTCCCACCACCTCCTTCTTGAAATAAAGTATTAATATCAAGCTGAGTCTACAGTGTTTGAATGGATTCTTATGTTCATGTGAAAACTAAGGCTATAATTCTATTTCCCATCTCCATGTATTTGTCTAAAAAGCATGCATGTGAGATGCTTGCATTTCTCTTATCTTTTAAAGCTTTTTTAGGCAGGGAAGGGTTAATGAGCCTAGCTTTTTTCTCTCACACTGGGGTAAAATGGACTGTTATAAAATCCTAGTGGGAACCTGTCTGATTTATGAGAGAGAGGAAAATGCACTCCATTAAAGGCACAAGACTTCAGAACGATCCGTCCAGAACTATTTCACCTGTGGGTTATCCCTCTCATGCAGACCTGGGAGGAGCAGACGTCACTGAGATGATTGACAGGGGCACTTACAGGCTTCTTCTCCCCTGGCCTCATTGTGAAAAGGAATAGACAGCTTTTGTCAACACAGTACGAGGTGATGGAGGTCCAAAGGTCCTCCTGATTTGATTTCCCAATTCCAACATCATTAGCTCTTTTAGTGCCCTGAAGAGCTCTTTTAGCTAGCTGAAGACATTATTTAAGTTTAAAAGGATAATGAATTCTCTACCAGATTGGCTGAGATCAGTTTATCCAAGTATCTACTGCTACCATCTGCAGAACCACCTTGGAGAAGATAAATAATAAGATAGTTTAGGTGATAGAATAAGATAAGAAGTTTCCGAGAGTACTGAACTTTATCAGACAGGGTAAATATTCTCATTTCTAATCAAGGGAAAGTTTAGGTGAGAATGTAAGATTAGAAGTATTTCTGAGAGATGGATGAACTTTCTGGAGAGGGCTAGATGTGTCGTTTACCCAGTGACAGCAGAGTGAATACAGCTGTCTCCACCACAGCCTGTACTTCTTGGAAGAAGAAGGGAGAAAATTTTACATATGCTTAAAGTGAGGAAACCTTAAGTCCCTTCTGCACCCCCTCCCCCAACATACCCACATTGTTTTACAAATGTCATTGCCCAGTGCAACTGGGCTTTACTAACCCACACACATGGGTGGGCAGAGGGGAGCAAAGCAGATGGCCAGAAAGAATAGGAGTTGAACCATAAGGTTCACCTTTTAAGAGCATAAAGGCCAACCATCCTTAAACGCATAGAACATTATCATTTTTTCTAATCCATAGCATTGAAGGGGAAATTACCTTCTAGAAGAAATACATCCTGCTCTTTACTCTGCATCCACCGATTGTTTATGTAGTGTTGAATCATGTAAGATTGTGCCATAATACATTTACTTTCGTGAGAACTGAAAAGAATTACTTGTTTAACCAAGGGAATGATTTCTGGGGGAGAAAAAAAATGGTAGTGGTTTTCTTAAATTAGATTCTCTGTTTGCTGAGCAGAGCTTTAATTTTGTATTTTTTAGTCAACAGGCAGTATTCTTTCATCCAGATTTTAAAGCATGGTTTAAAGATAACAGTATACTTATCTCATGGTGGTGGCATTTCAGAGAAGCTTAGCTTTGCGCATTCAAAATTTAGGCTAAATTTAATGTAAGGCAGTTTTCCGAGGAAAACACGAGCACTTCCAGTTCATCCTGCGTCAAGAGGGTTTACTCATATGTGGAATTGTTACATTGACATGAAGAGCTGGTGTTCCACTCCCCTCCCTGAATGAAGAACTCAGTAAATATGTGGCGATACATGCAAAGCACTATTTCTGTGTTATCATTATTATATTTTTAATTTCAACCAACACTCATTCAGACAGGCATTGTACTAGGGATTGAAAAGATTAAAATAAATAAAAGGGCCTCTGCCCTTGAATGCCCTCACATTCTAGAAGGAATAATGGACATGAAAATATATAATTTTAAAGCAATAATGTAAACAAATAATTTGCAAAATGATAGAATTGCTAAGGAAATGAAAAGACTAACCCTGCCAAAGAAAGACAACACAAAAGGCACGTAATGTCTATTTTCTGCGCCTATTTGAGAGGAATTTCATTGTCATGGTTGGAATATTGACAGGGACCAAAGTGTTAAAATTTGTTCAACAAAAGGGGCTATGACTAACTTAGAAAAATAGCTGTTTGGTGAAACAGAAACTGTAGGAATCCTGATTCAAGGGGGTTGTGGCATGGCAACATTCTCCGTGTCAGTGACCTCCATAACGCAGTAGGAGACACACATTAACAGCAGATGCATGACATTTAAAGAAAGCAGATGTAACTGTTTAGAGAAAAACAACTTCCACATAATACCCTCAGTTCAGTCTCATTGGATGGGTCAGCCAAGGGATGGCCGTGAGCGAGGCCATCACTCCGCATGTAGGGGACTTGGTTTTGGAGTGGAAAACAGGAGACTGTGTGTTGAGAACGATTAGCAGCTTAGCAACACTGTCAAGTGTCCAGAAGCCTGTGACATATGGAAAGGTGGTGGGAAACCAGGAGGGTCCTGGCTGAGGAGTAGTGAAAAGATATCTTCATGCTATGCCCTGGACCTGTCACCCCATGTCACGGACAATGAGCCACCATGGAGGAGACTCAAGCAGGCTGTAACAAGTCCAAGTTACCTCTAAAGTTGATGGCTCTAAGGCAAGTGTGCCCTGAAAGAGGATATAATGCAAAGAAGCATTCGAAGACAAAGCCGGTTGCTTAAGTTTGAGTTTAAAAGTTTTTGTCGGGCCGGCCAAGTGGCGCGATGGTTAAGAGCTGGCTTGGGATGCCAGAGGGCCCTGGTTCGGATCCCACATATGAGGGCCAGTGATACAGCCCCTGCTGCAGTGGGTTGCCATGGGCTACTGTGTGTAGCCAGCAGCCAGTGTGAGCGGCCAGCAGCCACAGTGAGTGGCCGTCCAGAAGCCGGTGACTGATCTGCCTCGCCTGGAAAGAGCGCAATGATGGTGCCAACTTGGGCCAGTGAAGCAACGTCCTTCACACTGAAAATACTCAGCAACAGTTAATGACGACCATTGGTTCAGCAAGACCCCCACCGAAGGCCCTGTCTCCCCCAGTGAAGTCGCTCCAGACTGTAAGGGACCTAGGGGGTGGGCGGTGATAGGCACCGCTCCAAAGGAGCCCTGGTAGTATCTTGGTGAGTTTTATGGTGGCCAGTGACATTGCCTACAAGGGGCTTCTAGGGCTGGGTGGAGGGATTAGGTGTTCCTCCAAAGTCCTCAGGGAGCGCCAACAGAAAGGACACCTGACCAGTATGATTTTCCTGGATCTGACTGACATAAACAATGACCAATCAGAAGAGTAGCCAGCTAGGAGATGGACCGAGTTGGGGAGGGAAGGAGAGGATGGTGTGACACGGAAGCAGGTAGCACTGAGGTGCTCAGCAGCTATTTACCAATCAGAAACTATTTTAACAATCAATACAGCTGCCCCAGCCAGTGTTGGCTACTCCTCAAGTCCACAGGCTCCAGAGTGGAGCTCAAGCAGGAATGTCCAGTTCTTCCTCACCAAGGAACATGCTGACCCGTGTCCTTCCCTGGGGCAGGCTGACACCAGTTCTCTAGGTGCTGTCCCTGAGTTCTGCTGTCCCATTTCCCCACAGCGTGGATTTGATCACATATAGCTAAGGAGGCATTCCTGTAAGTCATCTGTACTAACCGCCGCCTCCTTTCTACACTGAATCCTGAGGAATGGCTGTGCTCTCTTCTAGTTGGACCTGTAGCTTTCTATTTATACACACTTAGCTGGCATCCTTCATGGCTGCAGATGTAGTGAGATTTAAATTCTGCTGCTTCTGCAGGCTGGGGTGCAATTACATTGGGGAAAGGGTGGCTTCTTATTTACAGTACAATCTAAACACAGATTTTCTCATTATACAGAAACGTGACCGCTGGACACTTCCTATATCACAGCGTTAACACCTCGCCGACCCCCAGATTTGCAGTAACTCAGAGATTTTTCAATTCAAATTAGTCACTGGTCGCGCACTGCTTATGCTGTGTGCTGTGTGCTGTTTGCCGGAGCGGATGTAGGATCAGGCGGCACCACCCTCTCGCAGCAGTTGGAGAATATGAGTTTGTTTTCCTTCTAAATCATCCACCGTAATTCCACAGTCTGCCTCTGCATTGAACTATTTCTAATCCTCATTGGGTTGATAGGATTTAATTTTCTTGCGTTAAGAGTAAGTGCTCTTTCTGGCCTCTGATATAAACAGGCAGCTAATTTTGGTTGCATCTGTTTCTTAAGTCAGTTTTACCTCCCCTTTCATCAAATGTTTTTCTGCGATCACTGGTTTCTAACTACAAGTCTCTCCTCATTTTCTTCACCTTGCATCTTCTCTTCAGAACTGGCTTTTTAGTCCCCTTTTCTCTCTTTTTTATTATTATTTTTGTGTTTTTAATATTTCTCTTTTGGGAACTGCACCTGCTGACATTTCATTGCAAGATTCACTTCCACAAATCCAAAGTCAGGCTCTTTCTTACTGAAGAATATATTTAAGATTCTCCATATATATTTTAACAGAGGCACACCCAGGCTTTTGATCTGGGGTTAGGCCACAGAATGCATCAACTTGTTTGGGAGATGATGTGTTTGTATCAAGAATTGATTGAACAAGTCTAATTTTTTTTGGAAGTTTGGCCATGTTAAGGGTCAACCTTAGAATTACTGACAGCAGCGCATCTGAACTTCCTCTCTGGCACTGAGACATGGCTATGCAGGAGGCTCAGTGAGAGGGACCTGAAAGATGCCATAGGAATGGTTGTCACCTTCACACATGAAAACTTCTTTTACGTTTTAGAAGAATTTAGATTTTCTAGAACACTCACAGAGTCAGCAAGTTATACAATACTTAGTGTGACATCTGGCCTTCAATTTGACCAAAGAGAATAGAAAAAGACAGGTTGATCTCATAGAGACAGCTCTTTGGCCAGGAGGACAGAAATCTTCTTCCCACTCCTGTTTTGCTGACGATAATAAATATTACAGTAGTCATAGCCTTCCAAATGGCTGATAACAGATAAGAAACTAGGCAGCAACAAGGAGAAAAAGGTCCTTGCATACCTGCTGTCGCCCCAATGAGTCATACGAGGTCTGCCAATTAAGTTCGTGAACTCATGTCAGAAAAATTGCTACATACCTCATTGCTGAATATCACTATGGTCACCTTCGATACCCCCCTTGGAAAGCTATGCACTGACGCCAGCACCTAGTCCACCCTTCAAAGCAATTTTGGAACTCTTCCTGGAATGGCCATCAGAGCTGTCATCGTATTACCCTTGATGTCCTGAATGTCATCATAATGTCTTCCTTTCAATATTTCCCTTATCATTGGGTAAAGAAAGAAGTCATTGGGGGCCAGATCAGGTGAATAGGAGGGTGTTTCAATACAGCTATTTGTTTACTGGCTAAAAACTCCCTCACGGACAGTGCCGTGTAAGCGGTGCATTGTCGTGGTGCAAAAGCCATGAATTGTCGGCGAAAGTTCAGGTCATCTAAATTTTTCAGCACTTCCAAAAAGTAAACTTAGTGAACTGTTTGTCCAGTTGGTACAGATTCATAATGAATAATCCCTCTGATATCAAAAGAGTTAGCAACAGCGTTGCAACAAGTTCGTGAACTTAATTGTCAGACCTCGTATGGATGCTCACTCTCAGCCAAGGGACATGAATCAGGGCACACTCCAATGGCGGCAGAGCTAAATGAGGTAAACTACACTATATTCAACTTTCAGAATTTGAGTCCCAGCCTGTTTTTCCCTGAGCCCCTGGGGTTGACAACAAGGGCCTCAGTAGTACTTAATGCAGTCATCTCAGCTGAGGAACAACGCCTGACCCAAGACAGCTATGCTCCTGGCAGTAAAGCCCAGGAAATGGCTATGTTGTTGGTTCACTATTCAAAATACCTCTGCAACTTTGGACAGATTAGAACCACCATTATTATTGACACAAAGTCCCCCGATTGAACCCTCTCAGGAGTATGTGCTCCACTATCTTTCCTCTTTGGACCCCAGGAATGTCTTGGTCACTCTGAAGAGTCAGAAAACCAAACACCAATTAGGGTGTATGATTTATTCATTTGGGTCTAATGTAATTACCTTGAAGAAATTTAATTAACTAACAAATCAAAACTAAGCAAACTTTCAATTTAATGAATCTAATCCCCATGTAACTCTATGGTCAGAATCCCAAAATTTTATGAGGGCAATTTAGTCTGACTTCAAAAGCAGATATATAATAGGAAATAATAAAAATGTAAACATTTCTAAATTTGTAGTTCCTCTGGTTATTTTCACTTTATGAATACTGGAACATTCCAAATATTGAAAGCTTTTATGAGAATTGAGCATGAAATGTATCAATCTTACTCAACTAAAACCAGACAAAATTTTTAAAAATTAAATGTAATTTTGATAATATTACTTGAAAGATATACTTACCTATCAAGTATAATTATAGAATTCAACACTTGTATAGAGTTTAGGGAACCCTTATGACACATGGAATAAAATTAATTGATCTGGAACAATAAGATCTTTGAAAAATCATGCAAATCAACATAAGATTTTATATCAGATTTACAACTTCTAATTTAGACAAATGTATTTGTGCATGACACTGCATGATATTTTGCCTCTGAAATATTCTGCTTCTTTGAAAATATTTATATAGAAAATCTCATCCTGCTTTCTATTGAACCCAAAACTTTTGGTCACTTGAAGCTTGGTGAGGGTCTTTTAATTGATTATTTAAAGTGTGCCATCACTAAATTGTTCTTTCTCTGTCTTTTGACATGTGCTCCACGCTATTGTAAGACAAGATCTGTACTTTCTTGAAGATAATGAAAATGTTCTTGTCATTTAATTACATTGTTAAACACATCTTTTAACGCTCTTATTAACTTATCTAATGTTTAACACGTACTGTTAAATGTCCAGATATCTTTTGTGTATGTTTTTTTTTCACTGATTCCAATCCTAATGACTACAATTAACATAAATAATTACTTGGACAAGAAGACTGAACATTCTATGATGTGGTTGTGCGAGGGATTTATTTTATGTCATAATTAACACTGAAGAAAAGACATATAATTTCCTTTAAGTACACCAACCAGCATCCCTGAGAAGATATAAGTTCATTGCCGAATAATGTGTAAAGGAGGAGTGAATATTCCAGAAGCCAATTTAGAGACAATGTGTCCCACCCCTTATTTTAGGTGGAATGTAATTTTATACTAAGAAATAAAAACAAAGCTATTTTATGTCTGACTTCATACTTTTCCTAGACCTCTTTATTGGTTTCTTTAAAAAGAATTTTCTGTGGTAACAAATATGCCATTCTATGTGCAGACCTTGACCTTATAAATTCTCTTAACATTCTGTAATTTTTGTGATCATAACAAAGGTCAATTAAGCAAACATTAATTAAGAATCCTTTACATGTCAAGCACTACAAATGGTGTTGAGGGTCCAAACAAGAAAACAAAATCACCCTTATCTGGATATTCTCTCACTCCACTTACAACCTGTCAAACAGGTCATTTCAGTATAATGTTTGAGTGTCATGATAAAATTTATCTAGGAACTTATGGAATAAGAATAGAATACTTTGCTAAGCCTGAAATATATCAGAGAAGGCTTTATGAAAGAGAGGATGCCTGGTATATGTTCTTCAGGGATGAGGGGTGTTGTGTCAGTTAAGGGAAGTAATAGCCTTATTTATAACAAAAACTAAGGAGGGAAAAAATAATAATAAACAGATCAGCATGACCTTTAGCAAGAAATGCTTAATGAAACAAATAAACGGCAGGTCAGCCAATCAACGAAATTATTTCGGTATGTAAAGTACTTCTGTATGTATCACTGCTAGACATTAGCAGATTTTTGTGGTTTTTAAGAATGTTCAAGAATAACAATACACAATAATAATCCAGTTAGAGAATAACATACATCCAAGTCAACATTTAAAAGCATATACCAACACATTTAACAGTACTTCACAAATATTACCTCACTGAGTTTCATATTACCCCCCATGAGGTAGATGTTATTATTATGTGTATTTAATAGCTAAGGTAACTAAAGAAGAGAAAGTCTCAATAATTGGGCAATGGAGTTAAGTTACATATCTAATATGTGTTAGTGGTTGGATTCGAACCCACGGAAACAGTCTCTAAACTATGCCATGCTGTCACCCAAGGTCACGACTGTTTCTATCTGGTAAGCAGATCACTCTCACTCATGATGGACCTGGAAGCTGAGGTAAGGAACAGAGACTGAGAAATTCTCTGCTGCTGGATACCAATTCCCTAGATGAGATATGACTCCACAGGCTGGGAGGAGATGGGCATGAGGAAAACAGCCAGTCCCCATGCAAAGAAGATTGATTGATTGGTCAGGATTCCAAATGTAGCAAAACACATTGGCCTATACATTACCAGATAATAATATTTAATAAGCAGTGTCATAAATGACTGGGAATGGCCCCCATCTTTTTTTTTAAAGGACAAATATATCTTCTACAATTTTCCTTGCTACTGTACAACCATCTTTTTGGAAGCAGTGTTGACTCTACATTCTCTATCATTTATTTCTGCATAAATTAATTAAAAGGTCCTTTGCAATGTTGCTTACTTATTTCATATTTATGAGTGTCTTTTCTCTCCAAGACTATATCTTTATTTTTCCTCTCCAGTTTTTATAATAATGCCATCCATAGTGTTTATGCAGGGAAACGATAACATATACCTGTTCAACTTAGGTAAATGTAGTTTATGTACAACAGAGAAAAGAGGGTGGAAAATTAAATACTGAAGATTTTGCCCGCTTTCTAGTGCCTGAACACCTGCCTCAGAGTGGATGTGAGAGGGCGTAGGAATCAGTGCCCACTTCCACCATTTCTGTGTCTCTCTCTGAGTATCTCAAGCTTTGAACGTGATTCCATGGGTTCAATGGTAGGTAGTGTTCGTACATCGTGTCCTTGAATGCAAGTTAACTATTTCATCAGGTGCTCCACAAAACAACAACAACAACAACAAAAAAAAACAAAAATGAAGAAGAACTGTGATCTGTTTCATACCAGAGAGAAAACAAACTTAAATTTAGTGAGAAATCATACATTAGTCTCCAGTGTGGAGATATCCTGAGGAATTTTCAAGGCAAATGCTTACTTTACACAATCTTCACATTATGAGTCACCTCTGGAATCTAAGCAACATCCATTGTGACTTCACAGCATCCATGAAACAGCTTTCCCATGAACTCAAAGTGGGCATCTGTTAACCATTATGGTGGGACCAGGACACTCTTAGAAGGTATTTGGCTAGGAAACTCAGGAATGTCTGAATCTGGTTTTAATTCAGTACGTCCCCAACCCTCCAAGGCACAGTCCATAAGGAAGAAAAAGCAGCCACCAAACATTTTTCTTTTAGGTGATCCTGAGTCATGATTCTCGCCATCCACATTTCTGGTCTAGCTGGACTGAAGTGCACAATTTAGTCTACAGTCCAATTAACTTCTCCACTTCATTGGAGCCAAAACCCAATACCAACAGGCTGCATGGGATAGTGGACTTTACTGTATGAATGAAAATAATTAAGCTTGTGTGTGAAAGACAAGAGAAGTTTTAGATGATCAATCCTACAACACCTTAACCCTACTTCCTGATCACCTTTGATGGAGGCCACGGGGGACAGAAAATAGAGAAATATTCAGATTTGGTATCTTTTAATATATAGGAATTCTGTCCACAAGGAAAACGCTTAACCATCTCTCTAGGTGATCTGAAACTATGAGTTCCGGGTATAGATCTAGAAAGGTGATACAATAGAGATCTTCCTCTCTACTCCAAAATATCTATTTTGATTTATTATCTGTTTTAACAGATTTGGTAAAGTGTTGAGACTAGGCTACTGTTAAAGATGTATATATTTTTTAATTTGGAGGTGCACTGTAACTTCCTTCTTTTTCTATATTGTATAACTTAAGACAACTTTATTAACTTCTAAAGCATACTTGGTTCCAGCACTGGTTTGGAATTCCATGATTATGAAGCAAAACAGAAACATTGAAAAGTTTCTGGAAAAAGTCAACAATAGAATGAAACCATCTCATAAAATTGAAAGGCATTAGTTACATTTACTGCAACCATGAGCTTATGTGATTTGCCTCCCTCCTTTTTACCATGCGATTTCATTTGTAGTTGAACCATTTTGGGGCTCTTTTGGGTTTTCTGCATAGAGATTGACTCAGTTACCTTAGCGTAGGGAGAAATGGGGCGTCTGGGCAAGTATTAAAGTGAAGTGAGTCAGAGAGGAGGAAATTCAAGAGCAGGAATCCTATAATGCCACACTTCCACATCTAAATCAATGAATTGGAAATCTCCACACCCTTGAAGGCTGAAAACCCTTCACATGATGTACTGCTTCTTTCCACATGTTGACTCCATTATTTTCCCTTACCAACCATTTTCTCATCAGCTAACCTTGCACGTGGTTATGAGGGCAATGGACCGCCATCACATACGTCAATTTCTCAGTTTTACAAATTCTAAGTCCCCACAGAGTATTGCATATAAAAAGTTCTCCTTTTTATAGAGTCCAGAAGTCATCAGTGACTGCCTTTCAATGAGCAGTGCACCATGTTGGGTGTACCACGGCAGCATAATGTGAAACAACTCTGGGTGAATGGGCACAGAAGGTGAGGAACGTTACCACAAAACAGAGCCGTGGATTGCACTTTATCATATACCTGTTAGTTAGCTTAACCCCATTAAATTCTGCAAGGTAGTTGTATTTATGAATGTCTATATGAATGGGGTTTAGTGGTTAAAATCATGTACCTACAGAGTTAATTATTATCATCATATGCTTTACAGCCATACCATTTTTAAAGGTTCTGTAGTTTTGCTAGATCTATATATACACTATATGATTTTGTCTATTTTTAGTGCTCTCCTTACTGATGGCTAAATGCTATCAGGAAGTGCCCAGTTGCAGCTATAACAGTTTCTAATGGATTAGCAGGTTCCACTTGCTACCTGTGAGCTCCAAACTTATTTTGTACAATTTTATGTCACTCAGAGAACTGCAACTGAATCCAATGCTCTACTTCTCTGTTGTCATCCTGACTAACCACAGTTGATGGTGTAACCTTTGATGGCTCTTTGAAGTTCTGATAATGTTGCCTTACCTCTTTTAATATTTAAAAAAACAAAAAAAACAAAAAACGGGAGTTCAAACATAAATAAGTAGGATAAAATGCTGCTAAATTACAAGACCTACAGTTCTTTCCTTTCTCTCCTTCATCTAAGTTTAATCCCCAAAGTGAAAGTGTTCCATTATTCCTTTTTAAGAAAGTTGATTGAATAATTAAATCCTAAAGCATGCATATCAGACAGCTAATATATTTCTTTCCTGTGAACCAACCAAATCCAGTCTTCCTGTACTATCAAAAACTGCTATCCTAATGAGTGAAATGCCATTTTACTTAGATTTTCAGTTTGACCCTGTTCCCCAGTTGCCACTCTGTAAAAAGCAATTTGGGTTGCTACTTAGATCACAAATTATTTTAAAGGAGCATTTTTGGCTATGCTTGAACAGTAATAAACACAGAAAGAATCTTTCCTATAGAGTGGATTGCAATATATTTGAATTTATGGAACTGCTTCCTCATTTTTTAAATGAAGGGGTTGGACTATCCCTTATGGAAGTTCCCTTCCAGAATTCAAATGCCATGATACTATAATTCTGTAATTCAACGAAACGTCCCCTTTTCAAGCAACAGGATCAGAACTAGAGCAAAATCTGAATTTGGTAAGAAAGGTAACTCTTATTCTCAGTTGCTTATCAAATTTTCTTTTCCACTTCCATGGAGCCTGCCTTGGTCTCAACAGGTTGAGTGATCTCTCTTGAACTGCTTTAAATTACTGCTTCCTTCAGAGCTAAGCATCGGTAAGAGGAGCTTGAAAACAAGAAAGCTTTCAAGATACCAAATGACGAATCACCAAAGGTGAAATTTCAGGAAACGATAGGGGCCCTCAAGTGGCACATCGTGCCTTATCTACTCACTCCTTCTGGGCTGAGCTGGAAGTTCTGGAGAATTAAACAGGCTCTGTAAAACTAGGTTGTCTGTGTTCTAGTTGATAAACAATTGAGTAAAAAAAAAAGTCAAACAATGATTTCATTTATTGGTCAATAGATCACTGCTTCATATCTGGTTTGAAAGTAGACCAGACAAAAACAATGAATTATGAAAATATATTGAGTTCTTTTGTGATATTACTATGTTGCCGTGCCTACCGATGTGTCAAGAATTGAATCCCTAGTTCTTACAACAATCTTTTTAAACAGAAGTAGAGTTTGGCCAACTATGGCCCTGTTTTGTAAAGTTTTTTGGGGAGTAAAGGTGTAGCCATTTGTTTTTATTACTTAAGAGTATTTACTTTAGAGAACAGTCTCTGCTCCTTTGACATGTAAATCTTTTTAAAAGCCTCTTGCCAGTTTTACAACCCAGGATTTTCTTTTTTTCCCAGGACCTGGTATTTGAAATCTAATTATTCAGAAAGAAAGAGCCTCTATCTCCCAGTCTCCATGGGAGGCCAGGAGCCCAAGTGCCACAGGCACCTCTCTCCATGTTGTCATGAAGATGAGAGAGTTTCCTTTTCCTTTTCTTAAAGCCAATTAACAAATGCAGATGGCCTAAGGTCTCCCTGCACTCAAGCTCTTAAAACCTCTCCCGCTGGAGGTCTCCCTACCTGGGGTCGCTACTCCCTAATTCACGAGCTTTGAATGAAGTCTCCCTTGCTTGTTTAACTTTGTCCACTAAGATTTTTGCTTTCACACTATATATAGAAGAATCTTACACTGATATAAATGAAAAAGAAGCACAGCTTCACAGGGACAATGGTGCTATGAATGAAAATGATATGTTTTAGTGAATTAAAAAAAGATGTGCCATGACTTAGAAAATGACCAGACAGCAATTGATTGAGAAGATAAGAGAGACCGGAGGCTCCTTGTTTTCTGTTCTGGTGAATGGGGTAAATAGTGCTGCATTTCAGTGGGGGAAGGGCTCCCCACGAACAGCACAGTTGTACGTGAAGGAGACCTTGAGGTGACATGAATCAGAGATGCCCATGGAATTTGAGGTGCTTACTGAAGACAAATCAACAGTTAAACCTAGAGATGCCGATGTTATCAGTAAACCAGTAAGAACTGAAGATTTGAGGGTGGGTGTGATTATCTAGGAAGAAATCAGGAAGGGGGCTCTGAGCACTGAGGTTCGTGTGGTGGTTACAAGGGGAAAAATTTAAGGAGACAATGAGAGAAGACTGCAAACGAGAAAAGTCTGCTGTCAAAGAAGCCAAGGAGAAGAGTAACACACACACACACACACACACACACACACACACAGAGTGACAACAATATCAAACCCAAGAGTAAGATCCAGCAAGAGGGACTGAGAGGGACCCCTGGGCTCTGGGACCAGCAGGTAACATTGAAGACAGTGGAGCCGGGGAGCGGTAGGGATGAACCCTGAAGAAAGGAGGCACAGAAAATGAGGTGAGGCAGTAGAAGCAATCAGGACCCAGTAAAATGCCCTCTGACTTCCGAGGACACAAACAGAACAGAGAATCTCCTTCAAGCCCCCTCTCCTGCCGCCACCTTTGAAAGCCCTAATTTTATTCTAGGGTTGGTTCTGTGTCAATAGGAATCAAAGATCAGTCTGTCTCCTCTCCAAGCTATGAGCCCGGTCGCTTAGGACTTCTTTCTTAGCATCTCTCTCCTTTAACTACTGAAATAACCTCCTGAGATGGGCTGCCTTGTTCCAACCTGTATCTCTCCCTTTCCGCGAAGAAAAAGATTGGTTGAGGAGTGTGTGTGTGTGTGTGTGTGTGTGTGTGTGTGTGTGTGTTCATCCACATGTCAATGACCTGAATTCCTTGGGTGATTGGTTTCCTATATGAGGGAAGAAACCTGTATTCAAAAGAAGAAAGATTTGCCTTTTATTGTCAGGTGTCTGATTACTCAGAATTTATTGACAAAATTTCCTTCTAATGATTTTTGAAAGCCTACCCTGTATAGTTCAGCTTCTTTGCATTAAACGTTCGACTCATGTTATTTGAACTGAGAATGAAGTCTTAAAAGTGATGTTTGAACTAGTTTTCTTACAGCTGGCATGACTGAGGGACTCTGGGAATTTTGAGAAATGAAACAGGCATACTACAAATTATGACACGGATTCTGGTGTTGTAACATTGAAAACATTTTAAGAGTATTGCCCAATTTTAAGAAAAAACGTAAAACCACTACTGATCAATCACAAGATCCCAGTTGTAAGTTCTTTATCACACCAAAAATGGGTAATATGGTCTATTAAAAGTTATTTTCGCAGACTGGCCGTTTGGATCCAGAGAATCTAAGAAAACGGACATCCAAGTCAAGAAGGCAGAGTGAACACATGTTGAACTCTCCCCTTCTTCACTCCAAACAGAACATTAGATTTAAGAGTAACAAAAGTTTCAGTCATGATAAAAACAAGAAAGGCAACCTCCATGGGCTATAAATGGAAAGATCTCCTTTTATGTAAAATGAAAACAAAACTACTACAAAGCGACCTCCCTTACTTAACTGGGAGGCTAGGAAAACTTTACACCAGATACTGGTCCATTTTTCTCAATAGGGCTTTGTGAGCACTGGCTCCATAAATCAACTTTTGTTGTCTGGTCATGTTGCATTAAATAAGCATCAATCTCAAATATGGCTGGCATTCCCAAGAAAGCCTTGGTTGCATACACAATTTTGCCAATTATGTCTTCATAAAAAAGGAGTATAGATTCTTATTGAACCTATGCAAATGGTTATATTCCATTAAATTAGGAACACTCCATAAGAGTTTCTAAATTCTGGAGTGGGCAAGCAGGAGATTATAATATTGTTTATAAATGTCTCCTTTTCATTTACAAAAGTACAGTCTATAAAAATATTATGTTATTGATAGCTTAAGAGAAAGGGGTTCTTTATACTCAGGAAATACAATATTAAAACACCAACAATATTCCAAACAAAAATTACAATCATCCATCATCATTTCATTCAGTGCTCTGTAATGAATTCTTGCCCCCGCTCCCCCTGCCTTGATCTTGGGTTAGTAAGTCTTATGAATCCATCTGCTTCTCAAATTAGAGTTCTATAAATCCTGACCCAGCACACAGCTATGGTCTCAAAGTTGTTTAAACGGTGCCATCATAAACCTATGCCTCAAAGCACCTGACACAGTCTTTTTCCACAAAGGCTCACAGGCAGTCCTTTTTGAAAATGAAGCATTCAGGCCAGTGGCTGATTTGCAAAGCTTTCAGGAAAGCATCAGAATAAAGCAAAAACTATCTTTAGATAATAAATGACTTACAATGGCTGTGGTTATCTTTTGCTGTGAATTTTTAAAAGTGAAAGATCTGATATGAGTTCATTAAAAGAATAATGCAACAGACAAGGGCATTTGTTTTTTTTCTGGAGTGTGCAAAACAAAATAAAGTCAACCCAAGAATGGAGTCAATGGAATTGTAATAGGTAAGTATGATATTGGGAGTGGGAGGGCAATAGATGGGGGGGAGGGGGTTGTTTCTGTGTGAAGGGTGAAAACGATAACTGTTGCATTGTTCTGTATGCCTGAAACTAATAATAAAAATTAAAAAAAATAAAGTCGACCCAAGATATCTTTGCCTTTCTATTTCCTAAGGAGAGTGGATATTACACTAATTTATAGAATTGAATGAATATAATTTTTTTTTTTAAGATTTTTTTTTATTGGGAAATTGGGGGGATGGGAACAGTGCTGGGGAATTGGGGAAAGGGGAACAGACAAGTTGCTGTCGTTTTGTTCTTCAGTCTAGTTGTGGAGGACGTTGCTTCACTGGCCCAAGTTGGCACCATCATTGCGCTCTTCCCGGGTGAGGCAGATCAGTCGCCGGCTTCTGGACGGCCGCTCACTGCGGCTGCTGGCCGCTCACGCTGGCTGCTGGCCACACACGGTAGCCCATGGCAATCCACTGCCACAGGGACTGCAGCCCACGCCGTCGCCGGCGACTCATGGCAGCCCAGCTCCAGGTTGAGCTGTTGTTCAGCATCTTAGCTGTGGAGGGCAGTGTCACTGGCCCTCATATGTGGGATCCGAACCGGGGCCCTCTGGCATCCCAAGCGAGTTCTTAACCATCGCGCCACTCGGCCGGCCCTGAATATAATTTTTATGGAGGAAAAAATCTTCAGGTGTAGCATATAATAATATCCTGAGATAACATACCATTGATATATTAAGATAATCAAGTAAAGAGATTCTGTAAGTCTGCAGGAGGTCTCAAATATCTGTATATTAATAAAACTCCAAAGGTAAGAACTGTGTATCCCCAACTAAAAACTGGTGACCAACAAGAAGCCAGATTCAAAATAAAGAAGAAAAATTGTAGCCAGGTTACATTTAAAAAGTAATAATTGAAATTATAACTGATGGCACTATACCATTATCTAATTTCAAGCACAGCAGCGCCAGGATTCTAACAAATAAGAAACATTATGGACAATGAGGGCTTTGACAAATCTTTAGCTGTTTTCATACAGCCTACAGTTCTGAACTATTTATATTAATATTTTACCAATTTAACCTAAAGAATGTTAAGTGCCATTTCCTACACAAGTCACTAACAACCACATCAAGTACACTGAATCATTTCTAACATCTCTCTTTTTACAAGATGAAAGAACAAACCCTTTGTGATTCTTCAGGGCCCCTTTAAGTTAGGTTTAGTTACAAAGGATGTCCTCTGGAGGGTTAGATTTTTAGGCAGGTAAAATATGTCAAAGATGTAAGGCTATTTGAACAATTGTTTAAGATAGGATCATGGTTTACTGAGAAATAAATTGGCTACCTATTTGACCGAAACAACACCAAGATATTTTAAAAATAAATAATGGGGTGGGGGTTCCAGTTTCTGGTTCTACGTGTGAGGAACTTGGAAGCCACCATATTCCATCCTAACAACAAGTAAAAAACTAAACAGACCGAAGATTCAACATCTCTTCTAGGATCCGTAAGAGAGGTAAGGACACATAGCAAACTGCTGCCCCTGAGACCGGAGAAACCAATAGGCAAACACAGACTATAACAACTCACCCATGAAGAGACTGGCCAGCAGAGGCCACCGCAGGAACCAGCACAGGCACCAGGAAACCCAAACTGTTTTGGATGGATGGCTATAGGCTCCATGTGGACAAGCCTGTGAACTACGAACTCCAGGGGGACCTGGCCACAGAGGGACTCTCACAATTCTGGGAGATTTACCTCCAGGAGCCTGACCAGGTTCACACAGTAAATACTTGAGGAAAATCCTCTCCTGATAGCTGCAGGGAGATGCAAGAAGGAGCCATTTTGAAATATCCCAGAGTACTCTCTTCTCCTTAACAAGGCCTGTCGACAGGGGAAACTAGTTAACCAGTGCTAACATGCTGGGGAATTTGCAGAGCGTAACTCACCTGGGGGAAAGGAAATACCCAACTCAAGGTGGCTGTAGCCTTCCTTGTGGGAGGAAGGAAATACCCAACTCTTTTTTTAAAATCATAGTCATATTTAGAAAGAAATTTACCTAATGGGGTGATAAGAGCAGGATGCAGGCCAAGAAGGTGGTAAAAGGATTAACTTCTCCAAGGCTAGAAGGTCTTTTCCTTCTTTTTAAAGAATCAGTTTTGAATCGAATATCAAAAGCCCAGATTTTAGAAAGGGATCAATATTTCCTCCAACTCCATCCATTAGTTAAAGAATTATTTATGAATCCTTTTGTGTTTCAAAAACACATTTTCTGATTTGGAAGATGAATATGAAATTTAACTTAAACTTGAAAAAGTGATTTCAAAAGACATATTATGTAAGAAAATTGAAAACTTTAATGTTTTATCTTAGTTGTTTTAGAAGAATATTTTGTTTTTCTTCATGGAAATGTGCACCGTTACTAGTAATAAAAAAATTGAAAATTGGGGGCATAGCACACACTAATTTCCTGCAATAATTTGCATTTTTTTACAAAACTGAAGTATATAAATTCCTGTATAAATGTAACAGAAATTTAGGATTGTCATTGAAATGTTTAAGGATTTAAGTGATTTAGAATTTTACAAACTGTTAATACCCTGGAAATATGAATCTATAAACAGAACCCATAGACTCTATAAAATAAAAAATTAATCTTACGTAGTGTTTATGTATACTATATCTTTTCTAACATTGTTAATTAGTTTCTGGGGGTAAGAATTTATCATGGAAATGGATATGTATGTTTTCCCATTGGCATCTGAAATTCTGGATTTCACACTAGGGATTCTTGCAGTTAAAATAAGGATGCTTAAGCAAAAAATGATGTGTAAAATAAAATACGATTTTGTCACATTATTCAAAAGGAGATTTTTAACAAAACCTCCACAGTATGTATTTACATGTACGGTTCTGTGATAGTCATAGAGAATTCCAAAAGAGGAGCCACCTTCCTAATATCTTAACAGGAAATTTAAAGATTTTGAGTGCTCTTGGGTCCAGATCGTACCAACTGAGAAAATATTTCAAGTGATACATCGCAAGCATTGGAACAATACTCATAATATAATAATAAATAACATAATCCATTAAATGTTATATGAAAAGGGTATTTTATATCATAATATAAAGAAAAGCTTGAGGCTCTGACATGAGATAACAATCAATTTAAAATCTAAAACAAAGACAAAATTTAGTGAAGTAAAAAATTTAATTGCGTATGCAAAACTTATAAAATCTGATATTACTAGAAATTAAAGAGTTGGAGGCAGAATTGACTTGTTCATTCAGAACTCTTAGGCATGAATATTGTAACTACAACTATTTTTTAAAAATTGTAGATGGATTTAAATGGCAAAACGAGTCTTGTTTAAAACTTTGCTTTTTTCCAGTTTTCTCAAAGATAACTGGCAGAGAGACTCACTTCTCTGCTCGAATAGCTTAATATACTTACAAAAAACAAAACAAAGGGGGAAATAAGGGAAGAAAAGAAAAGAAAACAAAGGAACCAGGGCTTGAAGTGTATATCTTATCAGAGTTTAGAGCTGGACACTTTTAGAATGTCAACCAGTTCAAACTGAAAAAGGACAGAACTGAACAAAACTAACCATCATGATAAGGCATTGTTGACTGTCAGTACAAAAAAGTAATTTAAATGCTCATTCCTTGTGTGTTCTAAGGACAAAAAGAACCTCAGAAAAAAATCACAAACTCCATTAAATAGATTATTTTCTCATATCAATGTTATTTTGAAACTTTTTAAGAATGAATAGTTTTAATATAAAAGAAAATGAAGTTTACTTACAGAAGCAAGACATCTTAAGGGGAACACTGTAATATTAGAACTGTATTGAAAATTTTAATATGAACGCATGCCTTTAAAAGAGAATGCAATTTTCATGAGTCTTTCCTCTGTCCACTGAAATGGCCTAGGGACGATGTCATCTGAAGGCTCCATACCATTGTCCACTAAAAAGAACAAGAGCTCTTTTAAGGTACAGAAAATTCTGTCTGTCCAAGGTGAGCTTATAACATGTTCTGGTACCAGAAAGCAGGATACGAGAAAATGGCCGTGTACGAGTACTTCTCGTCTGATGCCCAATGTTTGATGTGATAAGTTTCTTTTTCCTGAACAAGCACATTTCATAAGAAAAAGAAGTGTATTTCTCTTGATCAATTTTGTTCTTCTAGTTGCCTTGCAAAATACTACCAGCCACTTACTAAAAAGCTTTCTTAATATTTACATTGGGGCTCTTCTATTGCTGTTTCAATTTGCATTAATTATTATTGTCGTTATTACCTGCTTGAACAGACCTGGATTTTTATTTATTTATTTATTTATTTATTTACTTATTTATTTTAGAAATGTATTAATATCAGTTGTTTTCAACTTGTATTTTCTCCCAGTAAATAACTTCAATTGACTTTTTACAGTATCTGGAATTTCAGTTTTAATAAGCACTTATTTCATCCCATCGCAAACTGAGCCCCAGTGTAGATACCAACCTCTAGAGCAAATAAATGCAGGTCTAGCATGCAATCAAAATTAGTGTGTTTTAGCACGCTTGCTACCTAAATACTATATTCCAAATTCCATCTTAATTGGGTTAACCTTTGAGCAAAATTCAGTTCACATTGTGAATTTTGATAACACCTCATTACAGCAAGAGACCTTATGTCATCTCTTTATAGTAAAATTTATTTGAAAATAACAAGAAGTATTCTCAAATATATCTCAACTCCGCCTCGATCATGGACTCACTCAAAATTTCAGATACATTGTCAGATCTCTATCTCATACACATATTATTGTTTTTACTTAATCCTAGCATGATTATATACATGCCTAAGCATCAAACTTTGGGAAAATGCCTGTTTCTCTTTTTCATTTTTTCCTTTTTAAGATAAAGATGATATTTGTCCAAATATGTTTAATTCTAAAAAGATTATTTTGTTTCAGTTACTTTATTCACAGTGGGAATAATCACATTTTCCACACTTGTATTCTATGTTGAGGAATAAATTTGAGCAATGGCATTTTCTCTATTACTTCTTCAGTTCTCTAAGCCTGAAACATATACAATAGCAGACTCAGGATTCTACAATGCTCTTATTTTGAGGGGAAATGTTAAATCAATTTACATGCTTTTTATGCTTCATTTTACCTTTGGCTAAGAAGTTACTTCTAAAATGGTTTCCGTTCTAAAACATGCATTCCACGCCATTATGACAGGCTTTGCATTATGGATGATGTGGAAAGAGAGAAACCAGAACAAGTCAAAACAAATAAAAACAAGGGATCTTAGACACCACAGGGAAGTGAAGTGCATGTAATCTTGGTGTTTCTTTTTAGACAAATGTAACTTGTGAATACTGTTTTTACAAGAGAAACAAGGATAAATAATGACTTAAATTGTATTACATTGTCATTTCTCAACATTTTTTGCTTCCTCCTTGGCAGAAAAGACAACGGTAAATATTTTAATCATCTATTTAACGTTAAATACCCAAGGATATAACACTATCATTTTTTGGTTGTTAGACAATTTTAAAAATGATGCTTCTATATATATATATATTGTAAAAACCAATGCGCTGTACACCTAAAGTTGAAGTAGAATAATATTGTATGTCAACTATAATATATATATATATATATATATTATAATATACATATATATTATATATATATATATATATGTCAAGGGATGTGGAGCATAGCATAAAGAAGATAATCAGTGGTGGTATTTTAACAGCTATATAAGATGTCAGAGAGGTAGTAGCTTGGGGAGGGTTATCAGTTTGTGAGGGGTGTAAATGTCTAACTATTATGTTGTTTGTACACCAGAATCTAATAATAACAATAATAATAATAATAAACTGTTGGAAAATGGGCATTGATGTGTTCCTTATTTTTTAAATAATAAGACAAAGAGCTTCATAGGAAAATTCCCATTCTTCACATTTTAATAACACAAGTCTTATGGGCCAATTCAATGTGTTTATATGCACTGAGATGTCTTTAAGATAAATGTTTTTGAATATCACTTGTCAATTTTCACAGCCTATTGGTACAAAAATTTTTAAAGCATGCTAAACGTTTTAAACTGATGTGGAGCTAACTATGACATGAGAAGAAATATAAAATTTAATTTTCATCTCCAGTTTAGAAATGTTTAAAGAATGATGAGAACATACAAAGTCTGTCATTCTCCTACTGGCTGATTGAATGATAATCTTCGGAAGCTTATTTCTGCTTTATTTAGAATTTGGCCCATGATGGAACTTACAAAGAATAATTTGTAATTTCCCTCATTTAATTGTCCCCCTGAGGAAAAGGACAAAAAGGATGTTTTTCCACTGAAAAGTAATGATTACAAATACATTTGGACTCAGTGATTAATGTTTTTTACTCAGTCATTTTTATTAATAGACTAATAGAACCTATTTGGCAATCGAAAGAGCTTTAGTTATTTGGAGATTGAAAGTCACATTTGTTTGTGTATGTATGGGCTTCATATGTTGGTCTTTACCAAGCTGAAAAGTAGGGGGGTATCATTAAGTTGTCTTCTTAAACAACTTTAATAAGATGCAGTGAATATGTCATTGAGCTCACCCTTGTAAAGTGTGCAATTTAATGTTTTCATATATTCACAGAGTTGTGCAACCATCATTAAAATCTAATTTTAGAACAAGATTCTCAGCCCTAAAAAAATCCATGCTCCCCTTAACCGTCAGTCCTATCTTTGCATCAGTCCTAGACATTGATTTTTGCTGCCTACCTCCACGGTTCAGATGAAATAGATTTTACTGAAGTTCAAATTTGTTTTACCAAAAATATATTTTGTTGGTCATCATGTTAGTTTCCTATTGCTGCTGTAACAAATTTCCACACTTTTCGAAGCTTGGCAACAAAACCAAACCTATCTCACACATCCGTAGGTCATAAATCGGGAAGCCCCAGCTTCCTCCTCTATTCTAGGCCTTTCTAGGCCCAAATCAAGGTGTCAGCTGGCCTGGACTCCTGTCTGGGTGCTCGTTGCAGAATCAGATCCCAGGCTCATTCAGGGGGTTGGCGGAATGCACACAGCTGTAGGATTGAGGTCCCTATGTCCTTGGTGGTTGTTGGCCAGGATTATTCTCACTGCCTACAGGCTGCCCCACTTCCTGGCTCACGGCCTTCTCCATCTTCAAATCCAGACAGTTTCTTCCTGCCACAATTCTACTTTTCTCACCTGACATCAGCCTGAGAAGTTCTCTGCCATTAAGGACTGGGAGGACTAGATGGGCCTACCCTTATCATCCAGTCTAATCTCCTTAATTTAGTTACATCTGCCAAGTCTCTTTTGCCAGGCAACATATTTATGGATTTTGGTGATTAGAATGTGAATATCTCTGGGGGACCATTCTGCCTCCCACAGTTAGCAATTTACCACTTACAGGAAGATAACGTAGAGCATTGACCACACAAACTTAAACTTGATGAGACACTTATGCAAAGATTTTCAACAGTCATAAAACTGGTTTTTAAAAGTGTAGTATTTGTATTTCTTTAACTGATGTGATTTTCAAGTCTGAAGTCTCTGCCTGCTTTATCACAATTAACTTCATAGAAATACCTTCTGGTAAATTTAGTCTAATTCTTAGTTTTTTGTTTTGTTTTGGGTCAAGTTTAAGAAGACTAATTTGATGAATTCTCAGCTTCCCTGTCCATGCTCTCACTCACACACTACCCCAATCCCACAACACTGGTTCTGTTATAAGAGAAAAATTAACAACTTCATTTGGAAATAGCGGTGGGGCTCTAAATTTGATGTCAACTTCCTAAATGTTCTTTTCCCCTTATTAGTCCCCTGACCTCAGCTACTGGGCTCATGACAATTTGATTCCAATTCAAGTGCTTGCTGGGTGTGATCCAATGATCTCTGATCTTTAAGGCTGGCGGGGGCTCTACAAGGTGCCCACCTGGACTCTCAGCTCCATTTCTCAACTATTTCTATTCTTTTCTTGGGACCCATATAAAAATCTACATGATCCATTCTTTTGCCATCACAGGCTAGGAAAACCAGGGTGGCTGTCAGCTCCTGAAAAGAACTCAGTTATCTCCCATCCCTAACAGACCCCCAAACTTTGTGGGGCCTCATGTCTTCTTTCTCTCCTTCATTTTCTCAGGATTTACCTTTTGCAGGTGGGGCAGAAGAGCCATAACTGCAGATAGCTTCTCAATCTCCTGTGCCTGGGTCCCTTCTCCTCTCCTACCCCAGTGCTCCTTCTATGGTGGAAGAGACACACAACACAAGTTCTTGCTTCTCACAGAGCCAGCTAGATCCATCGATGTTCACCACAGAAGCAGTGCCCTTTGAAATGAGTTCAGAAGTGGTCCATCACCTAGAGACTAAGTGATGATGGGCAGAGGGAAACACGATGAGTACATGGTATTTAGCTAGAGTCCTACCAGTTAGGTGGGCATTGGCTTATCCAGTCATATTTTGTAATTTTTGTAACGCTAACCATATAAAATATTTAAATTTAGGTGATGGAAGGAGCACTGACTGACAATGGGTGGTGAACACACAATGCGATATATAGATGCTGTAATACAGAATTGTGCACCTGAAATGTATGTAATTTTGCTAACAATTGTCACCCCAATAAACTTCAATTAAAAAAAAATTAGAAGATTGTTTTATCTTCTTGCTTTAGAACAATAAATCCTTTCAAAGGTACAAGTTATTTATAAATTCATAATTTCATAACAGTAGTTTTGTTTGAAAGCAGTAAACCAATAGTTATATACAAAAAATTTTAATTATATTTAACTTTAACTTATGTGTTTTAATGACAGTTTTTAAAGTATTGCTTAATTTAAAATAAATACACACATTCTTTTGATTTCTTAAACCTCTGTTTCAAACATTTACTCTTCACAATTCACACTTTAAAAAAATGTATTTTATCCTACCTGGATTTGTCAGAATAGTTATAGTGGATTATCTATTTTCTCAATTTCCTTTGCTAATTAAAATTCCCATTGTTCCCCTCTCCAAATACTTCCAAAGTCAATCACTGATTTAGATACTGCTGCAGTTATGTGTTGCTGTATGAACAATAACCCTAAAACTTGGTGGCATTAAGAAGCAATGTATTTATTATACTTATGATTCTGTGGGTCAGAAATGTGGGCAGGGCATAGCAGCAACTAATTATTTCTGGTGCTCAGTGTTTGGCCTGGGGTTGCATAAAAACCTGGAAAGGCTGGCATCGCAGGAGCAATATGCCTGGACACTTGGTTCTTCTCCCCTGGCATCTACTGGGACAACTCCTTCCTGCAGTGTGCACTTCAGCTGGGATGGCTGCATAGCCAATATTGCAGTCTTTCCATATTGTCTTTCCACATAGCTAGCCGGGGCACCCTCAAAATTTTCAGATTTCTTATATAGAACCTGGCTTTCCTGAGAGAGAACGCTCCAGAAATCCATGGTGGAAGCTGCAGGGCTTCTTATATCTTACCCATAGAGTTAAGCAGCATCACTTTAGCTGCGTTTCATAAATTACAGATAACTGGCCCAGGCTCATGGTGGGAGGGAGCTATGCACGAGCATGAATGCCGGGAAGGGTGAAACACTGGAGCCTGGCTCCCCAAGGATCTAAGAGACAGTGCTGATTTCTCCTTATTAAATGCTTGGCGTTTGGCTGGGGTGTTGTACGTTCTAGTCATACTCCTTTTGTTTTGTTTTGTCTCCAAAAACACAGGGAAAGGAAGTGCAATATTCCATTTCTTAGTGGTTGTCTTCAAAACAAGAGGTAAAGGATATCTTATTAATGTTATCTAGTACCGGGTGTTAAATTATATGCATAGTCTACAATCCAAATGGGGATGTATTTAAAATGATCCCACAGTAGAGTTGCAAAAAATACAGTCAAAATTACAAATAACTCAAAACCTAATAAAGCATTGGAGCTCATACAGTTAGATTTGATTTTATCATTGCTGATAATAGGTTGCAGAGAAGAGAAAGGTTAGATGCAATGTTCACCCACTTGGACAAATTTGTCCATTTCATAGTTTTTTAAAGAGCATGATTAACAATTTAGATTTTATGGTGAAGCCGGGTGATGGTCATACCAAGTTCAGGTTAAGATTGAGGGTATCAGTGATCCAATCTCTTATTCTTTCTTGACAAGCATAATCCTGAGTCACATGGTTAGTCAAGGTTAAACAGAGGAGCTTGGGGGTGTGCGGAAGTCTGCTCCAGTCATAGGTATACCTCTTTGCCCTACCCACAAACTAATCCCTCTTAGAAGTTTTGATACTCACTAATCACTTGACATTGTATGCAACCTTTCTAGCTGGTCTAGGTATGGCCCACTGAGCGCCTAGCTTCTTATCCTTACACATATATTTATTGCACACTTAAACTTTTCTAATATTCCTCTACAGAAAATGTACATGTGCTAACCATCTCTGAAATGCTTAGCCCGTCTGCAGGCCTTCTTCCAAACCATTGAGCCTTATGTTTGAAATATTCTGAATCCCTAGGTTTGGTTTTTCTTATACAAAGGTCCATTTAACCTCGTAGCTATAGTTCAATATGACTGCCATGTTCTGTGAAGGAACCAGAGAGATGTTAAAGCAATGTCACAACTCAGAGACTGGCATTTGGACCACACTCCACAAATGCACGGCACTCTTCTAGTGATGGACTTTTCACTCAGCCTGTGACCAACTTGGGTAACGTTGGGTCCATTGTTAAAAAATAATCATTTGCCATTGCAAATATAATAAAATTCTAATTCTTTGCAAAGCTCTCAAACTATGTCTGCAGACCTTTCATCTAATTTTTCATCCTATCAATACACTTTATATTCCAGTCTTACCCAATTATATTTCATTCTGAATACTTCATTTTCTATAACTTAGCTTAAACTATTCCTTCCTTCTTAAATACTTGGAAAAATTTTTACCTTATCTTCAACTATCCAAAGCTTAGAGCACTCAAATGAAATTCTACTTTCTATAACTTCCATATCAGAACTAATTTCTCTTTCTCATTTTTAATGCCTTTAGGACTTTTGGTACCTCTGCTGTGATTTTTAAAAATGTAATATAGTCTATTTATTATAGTTGCCTATCCTATTCTTTAAATATCTTGATGCCAACTACAAGCCTATTCATAGTGTCCAGTACTCTAGCACTCATTCTTGAACATAGTAGGTGCTCAATTAATGTTAATATGTGAAAATGAATTAAGATATCTAATAATTAAATGTAATGTTATATTCACCATAAATGTTTGAGCAAGGTGAAACATTTAAGACCCCCCCCCCAAAAAAGGGATATCATAAAACAACATGAAATTAGACCACTGAGGAGACACCTCAGAAGACCCAGCAAACAGCCATATAGAGAGGGATGATTTTTTTATACTAACTTTCAATATAAAATATATAAACATACTAAAGATAATCTGAGTGTTCTAATGTTTAATTATTATTCTACAGTTTTCATTAAATATGCATAACATTTCCTCTGAGTTTAAATACAAAATAAGCCTCAAGTATGAATTTAGTAATTATTTTTTCTTCATTGTCATTTCACCTATTCTTTTCAAATAGCCATGGACCAGGATCCAAAGAAATGAGAAAAAAGAAAAACTCAATGTCAGAATGATTTATTGTCAGACATATTTCAATGGTAAAAACATAAAAGAATAAGAAAATGGAAAACAAGTTTTACGGAAATGAAAAACAATAATGTTTACAATTAAAATAACTTTGCTGGGGTAAATCAACTGTGCTGCAAGAATGGTAATTTATCTATGAGTTTATGTGTAGCTTGGATTGAAAAGTTACCTGGTAACCCATGGTCATGTATTTAGATTTCAGTAGAATCTTACAGCAAGCCAAATTTTTTATTCCAAACAATAATTATTTATCCATATAAAGAATATATGGCTTTGCTTCAAATCCCCAGAAGGTCTTTTTGGCAGTTCTATTAATGTTGTTACAGGCCTCAATGTGTAACCCCCACCCCCCCATTTTTGACACTTCAAGCACTATTGAACCTGTGAAGATTTCCCTGTATTGGGGTAAACAGCTCTTCTGGTCATATGATAAACGAGTGGAAGGAAGTCACCCATTTAAGGGTGATATGCCTTTAAAACCTAAAGAGTTACACCGATCCTTCTGCCACCTTCTTGGGGTATGATGGTCTGGATGCAGCTCCTTGCTCTTCACATTCCTGAGGCTGTCCCTGTGTGCCCTAAGTCACCGGATGCACAGAACCTTTAGAAATGTAATGGATCTTCATAAGGCTTAGCTTTCTTCCTCTTCCATGCATAAAGGACTTGTCACCTCGTACTTAGTGTTATAAATTGAACAGACAAGGACAATGTCCTAGGAGAGAGTAAATCCATCAAGTTGCTGATGGGCAACTTTGGAATACAGGACTAGGAACTTTACAGGAACTTGAGGCAGAATCCTGGAAGCGTGTTGCTATTATTGTTTGGTATAAATGAAACACTTTTGGTCATTCAAGTGAAAAATAGAAAAGAAATGGCTTCTCTATATCCATCGCCCTGTAAAAAGTACCAGGGAGGATATGTTCCAATAACAAGATAACATTCAGATTGGTTCTAAGTGGATCTGCTCTTGGCTAGGTTCTGGGTCACATATAGAAATCCTTCAAAGACCAAGCCAACAAAGTCAACAGGGAATTCAGAAAAATTACCATATTCGCATTCTCCATATCTTTGATCTTGCTGTTTATTGAGGTATGTTTAAGAAGAGATGAAAGATTGCCCAGTAAGAATTAAGTTTTGTGTCAGAGGATTTTTCAGTTAGTCTGAATTTTTCTCCTTAAATAACATGGAGACAGAGATTTCTGAAAAGTTGAATTTCAAAGATATTTAAAAGAAAATTATCACCCTCACCACCACTCCACCCCACAAAGGCTCTATTAGAATCCCTGTCACTATTTTGTTGAGATGGATTTTATGGTGATAGCTTGTAGTGGAATTGAGAAATGATTGGAGGAGTTTCTGTAATATTGAGCAAGATTTCCTCCATGTAATCACTGGGATATTTCCTTTCCTCATGTTAATATGACTTAATATATGTAAAATGAAGCATAGAAACCAATGGGAAAAAAATTACTCAAAAATCATACAGAAATAATTGCTTATCCTTCTGGGGAAACATAATTAATTTAGTCTAGCTTCACTTGATAGAACAAGATAAGTTGCAGGTGAACTAAAAACTTAAATGTTATGTTAAACATAAAAACTTTGCCAGTCACTGGTGCCTTCTAAACTGCTTGGTGCCATTACCATTTTCAAATACAATATTTTTTTTCCTATTTAGGTCATACAATTCTTGATGCATATTATACCTTGCTCACCTGCAGGACTAATTGTAGAGTTTGTCACCTACATAGAAATATAATCTTACCTTTAGATTAGTTGAATTTAAGAAGAGGTAGTCATGATGGCCTGATCAAACCTTGCCCCATTTGAAAGCTTCATTTCCTAAGCACATAGAACATGAAAACAAACAATTAAAGCATTATTTTATTTATTTTTATTGTGGTAAGAACACTTAACATGAGATCTATCCTCTTAACAAAATGGTAAATGCACAAATATCAGTACCGTCCACTTACAGGCAGGATGTTGTATGGAAGATCTCATGAACTTACTCATCTCGTGTACCTGAATCTTGGTATCTGTGACACAACTCCCTATTTCACCCTCTCCCCACTTTCTGGCATTCACCATTCTACTCTCTGTTTTTTATGGATCTGCCTATTTTAGATACCTCACATAAGTGAAATCATGCAGTATGTATCCTTTTGTGACAGGCTCATTTCACTTACGATTATGTCTTCCAAACTCATCCATGTTATCACATACTACTAGTATGTCAGGATTTTTTTTTAAGGCTGAATGTTAAAGATTTACATTTAAGATCTGAAACTGTAAAACTCCTAGAAGGAAAAAATAAGGGATAAACTTCATGACATGTTCTAGGCAAATAATTTTTGGATATGACACCAAAAGAATAAGCAACAGAAGCTAAAATACACAAGTGTGACTATATCCAACTAAAAAGCTTCTGATCAGCAAAGTAAAAAATCAACACAGTGAAAAGCAACCCATGGACTGGGAGAAAATAATTGCAAACTATACCTGAAAAAGGATAAATATCCTTTTTATATATATATAAGCAACTCCTACAACTCAACAGCAAAACCCCCCAAATAAGCCAGTTTAAAAATGGGCAAAGGGACCAGCCAAGTGGCGCATTGGTTAAGAGCTGGCTTGGGATGCCAGAGGGCCCCGGTTCGGATCCCACATATGAGGGCCAGTGACACTGCCCTCCACAGCTAAGATG
>NW_017731892.1:686163-706055 GCF_001890085.2 Hipposideros armiger
TATATATATATATATATATATATATATATATATATATATTCATGTATATATATGAAACCAAGCAGTATTTGGGTGGCACCCAAAGCAGGAATATAAACACTAACAAGTAAACCCAACTCTATTACAAATTTATAACATAAAGATGCTGAAAGTTGTGGGCAAGAAAAGAACTGATCTAAGTAATCATTGTTAAAATGTAATACAACTGGATACTGTATGGTTAAAACCAAGAGCTGTACATAAATGCTATAACTGAGTTAGTAAATCTATTTTATGTGTATGTGAAAAAAATAATTTATCTGTGGGAGAAAGGAGTTACAAAGAAGCAAACCAGGAAGATCAAAATGAATTCTGGGGTTGCACTGAAATCAGAGGTATCAGTATAAACTTATGATAGAGAGATGATAGATATTTAGATACATAGATATAGGTAGATAGATAGATAGATAGATGATAGAGAGATATGCAGATACACAGATGCGCAGATACGCAGATACATAGATAGACACGCATGCGCACGGTTTAGCATGCATGCGTGCATTTCCTAGCTCTGTGTGCTGAAGCACCTAGAAGCAGTGACCCCTCGACAATGAACTGCGGTCTGGGGCAGGGTCTCACCTTTAGCCCCAGCACTGCCTTGGACATGGGCATGGAGGGAGAGGGTGGGGCCAGCACTCCTGATATTCATGATGGAACATAAGGGTCCGATGCTGCGCCCCTCCACAATTAATTTGCTCGCAGAATTTAGTGTCACTTAAATTTTATCTATGACTTTTTATATGTCTCATAAAAAAAAGAAACTTAAGAAATAAATGACAAAGTCCCTCTGCCTCATATGTCTTTTATATAAATGTCTTAGAAATGTTCCTGTTTTCTGCAGCGTGTTTCTACCGCATATAATTTGTTTTATTTTTATTCTGCTTGTATTTATCTATGTCATTCCTTTGTGCTTTCGATACTTAGGAATGTTTCACTGTTTCTGACTTTCTTAACCTTGTTTGCTTTATTTTATATTGTTGAGGATACAGACTATATACTTTCTAGTATTGCATATCTTTTCTGTTATTTCATGGAAAATGTGAGCTAAACTGCTCATTCTCTCCACTCCCTATTGTAAACAATTCAGCCTTTATTTCTCATACTCATATATAACTTGCATCATAATCCTTTAATTCAAGCCATAAATGTTAATATCCCATAATTTCTAAAGCATTAACAGATTTAAAGCATGTGGTAAAAATGCATATGAAAACTGAAATATATTTCTATATCTTGATGTTTACCAAAATCATTGCAATTGCTATTATTGAAATAATGATTAAAATAACTATGTAGGGCCGGTCAAGTGGCTCAGTTGGTTAAGAGCTCACTCAAGAGTGTGAGCTCTAAGCAACTGCAGTTCAAGTCCTGGCCCGAGCTGAGCTGATGCTGAGTTGGCAGGATGGCTCAGCTAAAACAAAGAACAAAAACAAAAAAAAACCTATGTAATGTGTGTGCTGTGGTGATTATTGAAAATAAAATATTCATACAAATGGTATTCTACAAAGAAAAAATATTCTAGAAAGAAAATGAAAGTATACTGACAATGCCAATAGAAAATGTTTATAGTATATTACTGACTTTCCCAAATTATCTGGCTACTGCATTTATAGTTTTTACTTATTTCACATATATTTTATTTATTTGCATGAACATGACACTCTTAATTTAGCTAATTATTAATGTGTCTATGAGGATGTATTTTATAAATTTAAAGTAATATTAAGTAAATATAAGTTTAAATAATATAATCAGATAACAATACTCAAATGATTTTTAATGTAATAATTTTGAAAATGGTACATATTTCTCACAGAATTTAGTGTCACTTAAATTTCATCTCTGACTTTAGTTTATATGTTCACAATAAAGAAACCTTAAGAGCATAAAGGGCAGTGCCATTACAGATTTATAAATGTAATTGAGGATGGATGCCTGAATATATAAAAAGCCATTAAATTGTAGAGCTTTTTTGATATTTACAAGTTTTCTCTAAATTTGATACTATATAGATACAAATAAAAATTTTAATGAATACAAAAACAGTCCTTAGCCTCAAGAAATTTCTAGCAGAAAGACATGTAAAGTAATATTTTAAAAAAGAGGGGGGGTTAGAATTGAGAGGTCGATATGAAGAGCTAGGAGAGTCTAACAATAAAATAAAATGGATTCTGAAAATGTGCTTTCTATTTATTTTTGTTTGTTTTACTTATTCATTCATTGGTTCGTTCACTTATGCATTCATTTTTACCCCTACATGTGCTCTGTTAGGTTTGAAAAGAGGGCCTCATTGAAGAGAATCTAAAAATCACCGTTTTGTGTCTCTGCACTCCATCATCCATGACAACTCATTTCCTGCTCAGTTAGACAACAAATACAGTCATTGCCCAAGATTCCTCTAGCTACTTTCAAATAACAAAAGGGCCTTCGGTTATTTCTAGTTGCAAAAACACTCTCAAATGAATAATATTTCTGATTCCAATTATAAATAATCTTCAAACTCCATCCAAAGTGAACCCGGGCCCAGCCTGGCCTGCTGGAAGCCAGTCATGAAAAGAGGATGCAGTTGTTACTGTCTCTCTTTGTCCACTTGGGGTTTCCACTTGGCCTTGCTGACTCTTATTCCTGGACCCTTTAGATGCCAGGTTGTTAAGCAGAATGAATAAAAGAGGCACACTTGCACATTTTGGTCTTGTACTTGGCTATTTTTTACAGCTGCCACTTTCTCTGTGGAGGTCATCGATTGGCGTTTCTTGGTGATTAGCACACTTCTGCCCTCATCACATCTACATGGAGGATCTAAGCATCTATTTGTGTGTTTTTAGCTGCTGCTGCTTCTCCTCCACTTCCTCCTTCTCTTCCTCCTCATTGTAGTTCCCACTGGTCTCCAGGATGCCATCCCAGACAGGATCTACGGTGGCTCCACGCTGACTGTCTCTCATTCATGATCCTTGGGAAGCCCTCACATGGCTTTTGACCTCACAGTCAGAAAGTACATGCCTCCATCATCTCTCCTTTTTCTGCCATCACAAACCAACTTATGTTTTTGTTTCCTAGGCCTGAATTGAACATTGGTTCACCATACCTTTGAAAACCTAGAAAATAAACATCAAACGATCTAGGTCACCCTATTGAAGCCCCTTCCTCTAGGTTTTGGTTTGGGAGAAGGGACTCCCAGTACAGTAACACCTTACTCAAATAATCTTTTCTTAATCTCCATCCTTCTTGTAGCCATTCCATTCTCTTTGGCTGACCAATGATATTTGCAGAAACCACCTTTACAAGAATGACAGAGATGTCTGGAATCCTTTGACATGTACAATCTATGTTTCCGGGTGTCAGCAGAAACTGAAGACCAAAGTAGCTTCATTGAAAAATGGTATTTAGATAAAAACACATTTGTTTAAGGTACATATTAAGGAGTATGTTTTTCCTCTGGCTATGTGTTTCTTGAACACTTGTGCACTCTGAAACTAAAGGATTCAAAGAAAACAATTATGTACTGATTATTGAAAGTAATGGTAACTAATCAAGCAAAAATTGACCCTATCATCAAAATTCCATAGGACAGTATGGCAGCTAACAAAGTCAAGCATGATAAGATTTTCTATTTGTCTATGTGTTCTCAAATGATGATGGAGTGTTTGATCAGTATGACTCACACTAGTCAACTATAATTAGTGAGATATTTGGACATAAATAGCTTATCAACAACTCTGTTTTCGTCTCCCTTTTCAGGCTCAAGACTATAAATGACTAATTCGGTTTTTGGGAACAGTTTTAGCAAATTTACTTCAAATAGCCTATAGATTGTTTTTCATGTATTAGAAGATGTAATACATACTAAATAGGCACAACTTCTAACTTAACAGTTAAATTTAGAAATGACTGCAAATGTGAAATTCATATTGGGATTTCTGGGCAATACAAAATTACCAAGGAAAATCATCAGTAACATAAAGATTTTGCTTTTGCTTATGATATAACATATTCCAGCATTTTTCCTAGGCAGTGAATCATTGCTGCCAAAAAGCAGTATAGAAATTGAAAATTTGAAAAATGACAAAACATTATAGGAGAGAATCATGAGGTTAAGTGAACTGGCAAATCTAGAGTGAAATCACTTCCATCTAAATGACAGACACAAATTTGGGAAAATGTGAACATTAATTCTGAACAAGTACTGTTCATCAAGCACAGCTTTTATGACCTGCATTGTAAAACTGCTTGTGTTCATGAATTAACTTCATATAGCTGCATTGTTCTATTATAAAGCATTCAGCAAAGCCACCCACCTACATACCTTTTCCCTTCAAATATCAAAAGGAATATTATTCTATTGTGTCATAGGATAGAAGATGGCAGGTAACAGAAAGCATTCTTTACTGGTAAGCTCTCATCCTTGAAAGATTTCAACATACCTTAAAAAACAATCTAATGACTTTCTAACTTGCTCATTGATGGCTGAAATTCCTTCCAACAGTCACATCTTTTCACCCCAGAGTTAATGGAAACTCTTAAACTGCAAGTAACCTGGTAGCCTTCAAGGATTGATACTTCCCTTGATCCAGATTTCTAGCAGGGGAGGAACTCAGTGATAACAGGAGAATTCTAGACCCCTTGGCTGGAGATGGAGTTTTCATGACACAGGCAAGGAATTCAGAAAGAAGAGGCTCTGAGATACTCATACAAGGTCCAATCTCAAACATTTTGCATATTGGCATTGGAACTTTGCCTCCCATTGACATAACTCTGACTGAAGGATGGTTGACAAGAACTTGGCTAAAGCATGGTATTGAAATGGATCATTGGGCCATATAGTTTATCAGTAGAGATTGTAGGTATGGATATTTCAAGCACAAATATATGTTGTTACTCGTAGAAGTTGTATAAATCATATGACACTATCGTTATTGCACTGTTACCAACCAGCATGGGTACATCTTTGAGAAGGTCTGAAGAATGATATTGAAGACACTAAGGAAAAGAAAGGAACTGCAGTCTGAGATAAATCTCAGAGATAGGAGTGAAGGAAGTGGCATTTAGGATAACAATGAAACTTCTGTTCTCTCCTTAATTCATGACGCCTTCTTTGTCTAAACCCATCCTTACTATACTCAATTAAACTGATTTGAATATGTCATTTTTTTGAACAATAAATTTAAAAAAATCGATATCATACATGCCACAGAAGAGATGTAGATGAACGAGTTACAACTGGTGTTTACTTTCAAATATTTACCAGACTAGTTGGGGAAAAGGCTGTGACAAGCAGACAGCGAACTGCCATATAGAGTTAAATATATAAAACTTTGTATCTGCATAATGATTTTAGCTTAAAATTCAATTACACAATAATCCATAACCAAAAGAACACAATTTTTATTTTTATACATGAGGAAGCTAAAAATCGGAGAAGCTAAGAGTTTCTTCTGTCTTAAAGTCCAGGGTATTTGACTTCTGTGTTCAAAGAACAGTATTTAGCGGATCAGTAATTATTTGCTGAGCCTCAAAATGTGGCCAAAAGTATGATCTTGTAACTTATAATTACAAATAACAATACTTCCTGGCCTGGTAGGATTCACAACCTTCGGGGGAAATAGGAATGCACAAATAAAGACACTACAGTATAAAGGAATGCAATGTTAAATGTGTGGACAGCATAACATACATTTGGGGCACTATATGAGTTTTCTATGGCTGCCATAACAAATTGCTATAAGCTTAGTGTCTTAAAACAACACAAACTCATTATTTATTAGTTCTATAGTTCAGAAGTCTGCAGTGGGTCTCACCAATGATCACTTGGCCTCAAGAGGTCATCAGGGTGCATTCTTTTCTGTGGGTTCAAGGTGAGAATCCATTTCCTTTCCTTTTCCAACTCCTCTAGAGGCTTGCTGAATTTCTTGGCTCATGACCGCCTTCCCCCGTCTTCACACCAGCAGCGTTGCATCTCTCTGACCTCGCTCCCTAAGTCACATCTGCCTCTGATGCTTTTCTGCCTCCCTCTTCCACTTTTAAGGAACTTCGTGATTGAGTTGGCTCCACTCAGAGTATATAGAATGATATCCCTGTTTTAAGGTTGGAGATAGCAACTTAATTCCATCTTCAACCTAATACCCTTCTTCCATGTGTGTGACCTAACGTATTCCTGCCTCCCGCAGATTAGGACGTGAACATCTGTGGGGGACCACTTTTCTGCTTACCACAGGTGCAAAAAAGTGGAGAAGATGGGAGAGCTTATGAAAAGTTTCACAGTGGATATTGTTGAAATATGATGAGGAACAAAGTGCTGTGGGTGTCCCAAAGAGGAAAAAATTAACTTGCTGATGGTGATGAAACAATAGTATATTGCAACCGATAAGCCCTTCTTGAAAGTAAATCAGCACAAACTCCTTCAACTCTCAAAGGCCGGGCAAAGCAGAAAATGTTCCTGACATACCGATGAGAAAGCTAGAAAATAACTCGAACACAAATGCCTCTGCCTTTAGCAAACGTTGAAATTGAGCAAGAAGCACCTAACCCTCAAATATGAAAATCAGAGGAATGTTTCTTAGCAAATTGTCAGTAGATAAAATTTAACTCTTCATTTTGTAATGTATGCGTTTGACTTAGTGTTTTAATCTCTCCCCAAATCAAGAAGTTCATAATTGTTACCTATTGACAAAGAGGGAAAACATATGACACTAAAAGTTTTGCTTAGAGAATTATGAATGATTTTTCTGTAGGAACCTTACTGGTCATACTAGGTCATGAGTTCAAAAGAGCTTTTTAAATTATATACACACGCGCGCGCGCGCACACACACACACACACACACACACACACACATAATGTTTTAACACATTATTTTAAATACTCTATGTTTCAGATTTACAGAAAAATCGACTACATAGTACATACACCCTGCACCCAGTGTTCCCTATTATTTACCTCTTGCATTATTCTGTTAACGTTTGTTACAATTGATGAACCAACATTTAAGCACAGCTACTCGCCAAAGTCCGTACATTATTCAGATTCCTTAACTGGCACCTAATGTCCTTTTTCTGTTCTGGGATTTTATCCAGGATGCCATATTACATTTAGTCATCATATCTCCTTGGGCTCCCCTTGGCTGTGACAGTTTGTCAGACTTCTCTTGCTCTGGATGATTTTGACAGTTACGAGGAGTCCAGGTCAGGTATTCTGCGGTATATCCTTGTTCTGGAATCTGTCTGATGTTTTCCTCATTATTAGATTAGGATTATATGTTTTGGAAGGAAGCGCACAGAGGCAAAGTGCCATTTCCTCATGCCTTAACAAGGATACATACTATCAACATGGCTTATCACTGCTGGTGTTGACCTTGATTACCTGACTGAGGAAATATTTGTCAGATTCTCCATGGTGAAGTTCTGTTTCCTCCGGTCCTGCTGTACTGTCTCTGGAAGGAAGTCACTGTCTGCAGCCCATATTTAAGAAGTAGGGAATTACACTTTCTCTCCTCATGGGCAAGACATCTATATAAATAATTTAAAATTCTTCTGCATGGGAGATTTGTACCCTCCTCCCCATTTATTTATGTATTAAATCATTTATTTATATCATATGGACTCATGGATATGTATTTTATACTTTAGTTTACAACCTAATACTATTTTATTTATTTTATGCCCCAGTTGCTCAATTTGCATTAGAAGATAATGCTACTGAAAGTGTTTTAATTATCAGTAATAATGCAATGCAAAGGCTACATCTGTTATAATCAAATGTTATATAAAATTATTTTAATACAATAAATCAGATTAGATATTCTGGGTGTGTAAATCCTTTCTTGACCATAATTAGGGTATTTATGATTACAAATTTACTATTTTAAAATCACAGAGAAATGCATTTCCCAAGTAATGCTATAACTGGAATATTTTATTCAGGGTTACCTGCTTGAATAATAACAAGCCTAATTCTTTCCATGTCCTTTATATTTGACAGTTGAATTGATGAGATGGATTTAACTAGAGAAGCATTCTTTATATTTGAACTAAAATACAAGATACCGAGAGCAAATAATAACAGCATAATTGCTTTTAGAACTCAAAATTCCCCACAGGCATATTTTGCAAGAGTCAAAAGAGTATAAAATAAGATTATTTTTACCAAGGTAATATCTAGGGTCCACATCCTAGTTCAGAAGTACTTTGAATATATTAAAATATATATAGATGATTGTGAGTGAAAATGAATTTCTTGCTTTGCCTGATCTCATTGGTCAAATGTCTGATTTAACATTCTGTGCAGCTGTGTAAAGCAGGATTGAATTTTCAATGCTTAATTACTTTAGCCAGTTTCCATCTGTTAAGTTGATTTCAGACCTTTCCTCCGACTTTAAACTACATAGAGATTCTGCAAGTAGGCTCATTTCATGATGGATATTTCATGCTGACAATTCAAAAGACTTAATGTTCACCTTCAAATCCATGAAACCAGGGCACTGGCCTTAAGTGACCTCCAACTCTGTGCAACAGGCTTGCTTTGCATCCACCTCAGATCCTCTCCACTATCACAAGCCTAACATTTAAAAAAGTGTAATGATAAATTCCTTTTTCTGAGTCACATCCTTGTTCAAGTAAAATGGAATTTTAAAGGCTGGCTTATTAAACACACAAGTGAGTTGAGGGCTGACAAAACCCACCTTGCAAGTGCCTCGCACCTGTTTGATGAAATGGCACATCTGTACTTGCTGTCTACCTCTTTGCAAATGAGCAGCCAGCACAACAGCAGAGAAGTTCAATGGAAAAGCCACTGACAATACAACAGTGTGCATCCATCTGCCCAAATCCTGATTCTTAACAGCCTGAGTCAAGTTCAAAACCCAATAGTTGAGAAGACTGATTAAAACAAATTGTTTCCATGAAATTGAAGGCTCGTTCAGCATTATGCAATTTTACATTAAATAAGTTAAAGAGTAAATTGAAGAGGACCATTCCTTTACTTGAAAACAGGTATGCCCACAACCCCACTTAATTTTGTCAAATGAATCAGAAAAATTCAAAAGTTCCCCTTCAAAACAATAAGGGTTTCCCCATGACCCGCTGCAGTGTTTAATAATTCTTAAGCAAGTAAGAATTTTATTGATTTGTTGGACAAAGCCATTGTCCAACTTCCAAACTAAAGAATAGATACAATATGATCTTTGAAAAAGGTAAAACTAAAAGAACAGAGAAAATGATTTTCTTAGTACAGAAATAAAATAAATTTCTCCAGGCTAACCAGCTTCTGGTGCATAAGGTCCCACTGACTCAAAGTTGCAGCCCCTAAAGATTTGCATAACCCCCAGAACACACTCCCCACACCCACACACATGCACCATGTACCACAGGTTCATGGGACCTCATGGGTGGTCACAAGCCCATTCACATCTGGTGGATACTGTCAATGAACAACAATCTCATGCTTATTTCCATCCATTTTTACCACTGGTCCAATAGGCAGTGGACTCATGACAGCCCCTCACAGGTGGCTTCCAGTGACCTGCCAGGAACAATAGGTACTGACTCCTAACTGCCTCTGTTATTTGGGTCCTGCTCACTGATGCTACAGCATCATGTCAGGTGCGCTAATATGGCCCCAGGGTGACTCTAGCTTCTATTATTTCATAGACGGCGCCTTAGCCCTGTCGAGTTACTCCATGTGGAAAGCAACATACATACATGCAAGAATTTATCGTACATTTCATAAAAGAAATGAGATCAATAGGTTTCTATCCTTTAAAAAGACTAATGAGAACAGGACAATATTGAAACAATCTAAAGTATTTCTGGACTTAATTCTGTAGCTGGATATAGTGATGGGGGAGTATGATTTTGTGAGAAGTAACTCCTTAGTGCTCTATGCTTTTTTATTATTATTTTCAGATAGATGTGAGTTTTCATTGAGGAAAGAGCAAAATCTTGCTTTCTACTAGGGTTATACCAGGCAGAGGTTCATATATATATATATATATATATATATATATATATTAGCAGATGTGCATATAAATACAAATATATATTTAAACATCTATATCTTTTTCTCCATTTCCATCTACATTTAATTAGTTTTCATTCTTTATTGAGAAAATGATTATACCACCGTCTACATGCCTTCTTGCTTCTAGTCTCTCTGCATTTTGAATCAGTGTTTTCATAAAACTCTTTTGGGCTACTTTTTTGCTATAATGACTAACCATTTGTTCATGATAAAATTCACACTTCTTAGCATAATAAATATGAAGGCCCGTCTAGAAATAGCATTCACCCCTTAGACTGTTCTAGAACGATTTTCTGTTTCCAGAGTGTGATGAGCTTTCCTGTCTATCCTGGTCCTCCCAATTACCTCTGGTTGACCCCTGCATACCTGACCCCTATCCTAAATTTCCTTAAGTGATCACTTTTTTCTGCGCAGTGTTTCCTGGCCTTTTCCTAACATCGTGTGAAATCTTCCCCACCATAGTATCCATTCTGTCATTACCACTCTTGCAGCATTTATCCAATTATTATAGAATGTTCATTTACCTGTTTTTCCGTATTTGGGGATCATAGCTTCTCTGATGGGAAAGTTTTAAAGTTTTATGTTCCCAAATCTAACATTGTAGCTGGCATGTGAAATTGCTCAGGAATGACATGTGAATAAAATAATTTGAAATGTGCGAACTGTGTTTCCAGCCAGCTCTGGATCTCAACTGCAAGATGGTTACAGGTCAACTACAGGGAAATACTTGAAGGTGAAAATTTCAAGTACTCCCTATTTTAGAAAAATTTCTGTAGCGGTTCTATTATTTTGTGGGGGTTTTTGCCTTTATCATATTACTAGACCACAATTAAAATTTTTCACCTCAATTCTTCTGTTAGAACTTAAGCTTGTTTCTTTGTGCTTTGACCTCATTAATAAAACTTCACCAAAACTAGAAACCCATTTCTATTCTTCAAGTTTTCTTGTATCTCCCTTTCTCCAAGTTAATACAATTAAACTTTATTTTTCCTCTTTCCTGATTGAAAATCATTATTTTTCCCCTTTAAAAGTATAAGGTTCTTCAAAATCATGAAGAATCTGTGATTATATTGATTTTATATTCTCAATAAATATGGGCAAAGAAACTTCACAACTAGCAGAATTTTGTGACTAAAAATCTCTAAGCCAATAATGTCATAATTTTAAATAGACCATTTACAAGAAATAAAATTTTTATTTTTCCTCATTAAAATATTTTCAGTGGTGTTTAAAACACAATGAATTCTTTATTCATATCTCTTTGACACACATATGGTAATTCCTTTATTTATAGATATAAATTAATAGATTTTTGAGCTCTGTGAAAAAATCATTACAACATACATGCCTGCATACAGCACAAAATATGAGATATGTTCAGTAAATGCATTTCTAAAAGAGCACAAATGGATTAATCATTTAGATAAAATCGTTTAGAAATTCACATTGGCACCGACGCATTTGGGGTTTCCTGTCACTTAAAACATTTTTAAGGAATTGATTACAAGGAGCATTCTTTGTTCAAAATCCAGTAAAAGTGGAGGAAAAAAGCTGAACATCTTATATGGTAAGACCCAGATTCAAAATGTAGCAGCAGTATTAAAGCAAATGCAAATTGTCTGGTCTCAAAATCCTTATTATTTTGAAGAGATGTGAGATAAAATATTTGCCTTACTTTAGGGGGCTTCTATGTGCATGAGTTTTCATCCTTATTGGAGATTACTTCAGGGTAATGAAATTCAGCTCCTAAAACTCATCCAGAGAAAATAATTTTAAGTTAATAAAGCTCTTGTTTTGAGTCAGATTTGACAACTGAAGAGCCAGAGTATATTACGAGATTCTTTATCTATCGTCACATCAATAGAACATGGGAGCATCAGGAATCTCACAACCATCCCCAAGAGGTTCTCTGTTTCATTTCTAAGCACTTGATTATATATATATATATATATATATATATATATATATATATATATATATATATACATATATTCTACACAGCTTAAGCTTTCAATGCAATACTCATTTGCTGCATCTTAAATTTGGTTTGGATGTACAATACTAGTCGACTCACTGAAACATTAAAAATATATCCTAATAACAAAATAACATTGAAAAGATATTTTCTAAATGCACATGTAGAATTTTTCCTCCAGATTTTCACCTTAATACCCAGACACCATAGATAATCATTTCAATTTAAAAATCCCTATTGTACAACTAGTATGCATGTGTCAAGCCCCTGCTAGGCGATTCAAAAATCAAGACAAATAACACGCAACACTTGGGATTTTCTAACTTGCTTTTGCATGAGTTTCAGATATGTCAAAGCTAGTGTGAACTTGATAAGGAGAGGGTGGACTTTACTAAGAAGAAAGTACTTGAGTTGAGTGAGATGTTTGGAATGAATCTTAAAGAAATGATATGAATTCAGCAGGTAGAAAAGGGAAAAGAAAAGATGTAGTCTGGGATGGAAATCAGGCCCCAAGGCAGGCAGCACGGTACGAACTGGTGGATATTGAGTGTTACTTGAGGCTGGTTATTTATGTAGACTCTTTGAAACTCAGGTTTTATCACTTGTGAAATGGAGATGTGACCTGATAATTATTGATAACTGATCATTAAAACGATAACTGATAAAAATGTAGTGAAAATTAGTGCAGTATCTAGCAATTGCAGGTTCTCAGCACATTCATTGTACTTGTAACAATGGCCTGGTGTTGGTAGCTGTTTTGACAGTTGTGTTAGAAATTCAATATGGTTGGAGAACAGGATACTTTTAAAAGATATCTAACCAGCACTTGAGAGAGTTGGTCTCCACTAGGTTTGTGTTTTCGGATGATCCCTCTAAATGACAGAGTGGAAATGTCTACTTATAAATGGACATTTCAGCAATTATGTCAAGTTCTCATTTCCCTCATTAAATCATTAATTTGGCTCTAATCCTGAGAAATGAATTTCTGCTTTGCCAGCTATCCTTAAAATGAAAAACCTTTGAAATATTTCTGAAGTTCAAGAGAAGCCCATACTCTGAAATCAGTTTTTCACCCTCTCACTTCCCCAAGCACGCTTTGCACGTGAATGTAACAACTATAACAAATCTTTATTATGTTTATAGAACCAAGTTTTCAGCAACGGCTAGCATTAAGATATTTAAACATCTTATAACAGTCATACATTCAAAATCATAAGGTGTATTTCTTGAGAGGGAAGAGAATGAAAATAGATTTTAATATCAGTTTATTTTGTGGTCAATTACGTCAACCTTTTCAAATTGCAAATGTAATAAGCTGAAATCTCAGAGCTGAAACACTGAGGAAATGAAATAAATTAATAAATATCTGTTCCATATTTAATTGAAAGTTTGAAAGACGTGTTAAAGCCAATATTAAAGCCAAAATCAATGGAGCACAAACATGAACAGTACTTTTATAACACGCAAGGTCATGAATATTGTGACTATTTACTTTGGCATATGTAGACCAAAGAGAAAAGAAAAATTAGGTTGCCATTGCATTTATAAATAGAAAGAATTAATCTGGACCAAGTACTAACAGCACTATTGATTGTATGTTAATATGGGTGTGTATTTATCTCTTAATTAGTAAAACTCTAGCTTTCTTTCAGTGAAAATCATGAAATCAGAAATATATCTGTCTACCATATTCTTGCAAATCATACTTCACTGCTACTGCTACTGCTATAAGAAGGCAGGTAAGAGAATTTGGCAGAAAGTTATTCCAGAGAAATTACTATAGAAAATGTACATAGTTAAAATTTTCAGTGTGACAAAGCAAATGAAGAAACTACTTAACTCTTTGCAAGAATAGATAACAAAATACTTGTTTATTTAATGAAGCTGGGCTTCATTAAAATTAAAAACTTAGCTGCAAAAGACAATATGAAGAGACTTAGAAGACAAGCCACAGCCTGGGAGAATAATTTTTGCCAAAGACATAGCTGATGAAGAACTGCGACCCAAAATCTATAAAAAATTCTTAAAACTCAACAATAAGGAAATTGACCATCTGATTGGAAAATAGATGAAAGATCTGAACAAACACCTCAAACACCTCACCAAAGAAGATATACAGATGGCAGATACGCATATGAAATGAAGCTCAGCATCTAATGTCATTAGGGAAATGCAAATTGAAACAACAATGAGATACCACTAAACACTATTAAACTGTCCAAAATTCAAAACACTGACAACACCAAATACTGGCAAGGATGTGAAGCAAAAGGTACCCTCACTCATGCTGCTGGGAATGCAAAATGGGACACAGACACTTAGAAGACAGTTTGGCGGTTTCTAACAAATCTAAACATCCTCTTATACTGGATTCAGCAATTACACTCTTTGGTATTTACATAAATGAGATGATAACTTACATCCATAAAAGAAAACCCTGAAAATGAACATTTATAGCAGCTTTATTCATAATTGCCAAAACTTGGAAGCAACCAAAGTTTCCTTCTATATGTGAATAAACTATAGCACATCAGTAAGAAATATTTTTCAGAGCTAAAAATAAATAAACTATCAAACCAAAAAAGACATGGAAGAAACTTAAATGCATATTACTATGTGAAACAATCCCATTTGAAAAAGATACATACTGATGATTCCAAGTTTATGACATTTCTGAAAAGACAACTCTATGGAGACAGTAAAAAAAAAACAACTAGTGGTTGTCATAGATTGTGAGGAGAGAGGGGTGAACAGGCGAGGATTTTTAGGGCAGCAAAAACATTCTGTGTGACGCTATAATTAGGTGGATACATGATATTTCACATTTGTCAAAAACCCATAGAATTTACAACATCAAGAGTGGATGCCAATGTACACTATACATATTTGTCTCTAATAACCTGACAATGTAGGTTCATCAGTTGTAACAAACATACCACCCTGATGTGAAATGTTAATAGTGGGGGCTGAGGTTACATGGGAAATCTATACTTTCTTCTGAATTTTTCTGTCAACCGAAAATGGCTCTGAAAAATAAAGTCTATTTTTTTTAGTGTCTATTTTTTAAAAATGCAGTGAAGAAGAATAATCAGATGTGGGGAAAAAACGATTTCTATATTTCAACTGTAGAGTTGGAAAGAAATTATATTATATAAAGATCATTCAGATTCTTAGTTTTATATATGTCACATGTCTCCAAGCTGAACTGCATTGTTTGAAAATGTCTTTAGTTCTTTGAGTATTCAATTTTTCCTCCTAAGAAATTTCCCAAACTGTGCTTTCTGGATGTGGTACTTTATAGAAGTTTTAATGTTCTGTTAGTTTAGGAAATACATAATGCAACAGCATTCTCTATTAACTGCATGATGCCACATTAAAAACTGTGAAAGGCCTATAGTAAAAAAAAAAAAAAAAAAAAAACTTTCTTTTACCCTACCTTTCTAACTCAAACCTTTCCCAAGTGTCTTTAAACACGAAACTATTTTCTCATGGAATATTTACTTTTTGCAGTTCGGTGTGCCATGAACCTGTTTGGGACATAGCTGTTCTAAAAAGCCTAAAAAAGAAAGCAAATATAGAAAGCAGAATATTTAATTATTTTTGTGCAAATTACAACGGGAAAATTAAGGAACCTTCCTCGTTTTCTTCAGTGGAAGAGTTATTTCCTTTGCAATAAAGGACAGTTTAAACCACAGGAATTAGCAGCATCCATCTACCAGGAGAAACGGTCCAAATTGACCATTTGGAGGGTTTACCATAAAAGGGGCTGCCAAGGAGGCGATCTTAAGTCCATGCAATACAACGGAATCTTAGTCGGCTGTGTTATGCGGGTGCCCCTTGTACCCAGTGATACTTTGGTGCCTTTAATTAACATATTACAAATAATAAAACGTGGTCTGCTTCCAAAGCATAGAGCAGGAAAGTAGAAAAAAAGGAAATTTACCGTGGAGGTGGATAGCTGGCAAATGCTGCGGCAGCCAGGTGATGAAGGTAACGTCAGCAGTGCGGAGTCACGCTGGCAGCGTGAGTCCTTGATGGGACATCATGGCAACAGCGCTTTGCCTCTGGCCTTCCTCACGTAGCCCCTGTCTGATCATGAGAAAGACATCAGGCAAAGCCGAACTGAGGGACATGCTACAAGCTAGTCCAGAGCGCTCCTCAGTATTGCCGACGCCATCCAAATAAGGAAAATCCAAGAAGCTCTCACAGACCAGAGGAAGCTTATGGACATGACAACGACATGAAATGCGGAATCCTGAATAGGATTCTGGAACAAAACAGGACTTTTGGTACAAAGTAACATCTCAATATAGCATGGAGTGTAGTTAATAGTAGTGTGTCAATGTCGGTTTCTTAGTTGTGAAAACGCAGCATAGCAATAGAACGCATTAACACTGGGGCAGGGGCATACAGGGACTGTCTATTACCTTTGCAACTTTTCTGGAAATCTAAAGCTATCCTGAAATAAAAAGTTTAATTATTGTTAAAATTACTTGGCCCTCTAGATAGAAGCAGTTATATAATATTCCCTCTAGAGACAAATGTGCTGTTAAGAGATGCTTTATCGACATTTATATGGGAAATGAGCTCTGAAATCTCTTGTTTTTTCTGGCTTGTCTGAAAGTGTTTGGATTTCATAATTTTTGAAGAGTGTGCAAGAGCCACCTTATCTATTACATCTTTATGTGCCTGCTGCTTTTGTCAATAGGTGTATTCTCAGGATCACATCTGCTCTTGTCGCGTGAAAAACACATTGCCCGCTGGCTTCCTTCCTGACACACGGACGCCGTTTGAGTAATTGCCTCACGTTTTTCCAGCAAGTTGTGAGACCAACACTGAGTAAGGATATATATCAAAATGAGAAGATAGCAAATGCACTTCAGTAGGATAAGCTGAATAAATGGAGGGAAGTCAGGAGAAGCAAGCAGTGATGCCTTATCCATGACACTTCAGCAAAGGTTATCTGTGACTGATTCCGGGGCCATGGGGTTAAATGCAAAGAGTCTGCTTTTAAAGCGCGCAGGACAAGAACACAGGTGCTTTCTTCAAAGTGGATGGCCTTGGTGTCTTTAACCACGTTAAAATTTTTGCTTACTTTTATAAATGGTATCTTTATTATCTGAATTTCACTAAATAGAGAAGGAAGAAAACAGCCATCCACTTATAATAGGAATTTCACATGAACTCATTGAGTATATGCTATTCAGTGGTATTTACATAATTTTTTAAATATGTATTTCAATAGTATTAAAGTGTGAACCAAATAAATGGTATAAAACAACCAACCCACAGTCATAAGACCTTATCAGATGTCTCACTTATCAGATGTTTGGCATATGCCTGTGATTTTGATCTTTCTTCCTTTCCCTTTTCACCCTTTCAGGATGGTAATACTCCTGCCTAAATATATCTCAATGCCTTTATGAGGGTCATATTTTATACAGCATCTTTATGGGGAAAAACAGGGCCTTGGATATATACTAGAGCGTCATCAGCTATACTTAAAGCCATGGAATTGGGTGAAATATTTTAGAAACATAGGTATAAGTAGAGAAGAGTTTCAAGGATTCGTTCTTGCTTCAGTCCATCTTTTAAAAGTGAGGAAGAAGAGAAAGCAAGGAAAACAGACGAAGGAGCATTTGGTGAGATCAGAGCAGCAGAGTGAGAGTTCAACTATACTAAATGCCTCTGAGAAGTCGAGAAATACAAGTATCAAGAAGGCCGTGGTTTCAACTAGATGGAGGTGTTAATGACTTTTACAAGCACAGTTTCAGTGTAAAATGAGGAAGAGAATAGCTTGAGAAAAGAATGTGAGATGTGGGATTAATACACCAAGCGTACATAACTACTTTGAATTTTGTTATAAAGAAGGAAAGAGAGAAGAGGTGGTAGTTAGTGATGATTGTGAGGGGTGGGCAATGAGGTCTACACATTTTTTTATTTTGATTTTCTCCTCTTTCAAAAATATAGCTATAGTATGATATATGGCATGATGTATCTATACTGATATTTTATGATAGATGATAGATAGAGGATAGATAGAAAGTTGATAATACAGGATTTATTTTTAGGGGAACTCATAGAGCAAATCCATGCATTAAGACAGAGAAGCGGGAATATGGTGGAGAATTTGAATGTAGATGGGAATAAAGCTTATTGTGTTAATTCTCTATAGCTATTTAACATGTTGCCACCAATATAGTGGCTTAAACCAACACAAATTTACTATCTTACAGTTCTGTTGATCAGAAGTCTGAAACCAGTGTCACTAGGTTAAAATCAGGTTGTTAGCAGGACCGCTGTCCTTTCTGGAAGCCCTAGGTGAAAATTGGTGTGTTTGCCTTCACCAGTTTTTAGAGGTCACCCACATTCCTTGCTCAGGGCCCTCTTTCTCATCAAAGTGAGTGACATGCCACATCACTCTGACCATTCTTTCGTAGTCACATCTCCCTCTGACTCTTTTTTTGTCCCCTTCATTCACTTTTAAAGAACCTTGTGATTATGTTGGGCACACAGATAATCCAGGATAATCTCCCCCATCTCAAGGTCCTTGATTTAGTTACATCGCCCAAATCAATTTTGCTATGTGGACATCTTTAGGAGACAGTCTTCTCCTTACTTTGTTCATCTATTAGAACAAGAAGGAGGATAGTACAAACATAGGTAGGTTGGCATATTTAGTAGTGGGAAAATAAAGTTCATAGCTTACATCTGGTAATTTATCATTGAGTGAAGACTCAATTAGCTGGAAGTGATCAGGGAAGAAAAAGTGTTGAAAATCTGAAGAAAGTGTTAAATACTACTTTAGTAAATAAGAGAGTGATTAGACTAGGACAGTATTAATAGTATTTTTTTACATGTCACCTGATGTTTGGGATGATAAATTTAAGATGAGACTTTTCAATATAGTTGAATATTTTCTCCACTGGATTTCACATGTTTGTAGTCAGTAGGTGGCTATCTGAGCAAGATGAGAAATACAGCACTTGAGGATATACACAGGAGAATGTTTATCATCATGAACAATTATACCTCAGCTGGATAAAAAAGAAATGAGATGATACAATCTCATAATGGTAACAATGGACTGACATGGTGGACTAGAGGTCCTAATATGGGGGAAGGGTTTCTGAGTTGGCCATGGATTTGTCAGTCTGTCCAGAGAAACACAACCAATAGGAGATATGTATACTCATATGTATCACTGGCTCACACCATTATGGAGGCTAAGGAGTCCCATGATCCTCCATTTGTAAGAAAATGGAGACCTAGAAAAGCCAAAAATTTTGGTCTGAGTCTGAAGGCCTGAGAACCAGGGGAACTGATGGTGCAAATCCTAGCCCAGGGCAGAAGATGAGATGAGATGTCCCAGCTCAACCAGTGAGGCAGGAAAAAGGGGTTGGATTTCTCCTTCATCCTCCTGTTGTTCTAGTCAAGCCTTCAACAGGTTACATGGTGCCCACCATGTTGGGGAGGCAAACCTACTCTGCTGTACCCACTGATTGAAACGCTAGTGTCCCCCTGAAACTCTCAGACACACCCAGTGCAATGTTTAATCTAGACCCCCAGTGGCCCACTCAAGTTGATACATAATATTAGCTACAAAAGGATGAGGCACTGGAATAATTTAAAAGTGAAATTGTTTAATTACTGAAGGTAAAGGCAATGGTATGACTTTGGGAGTAGGTGGTAAAGCTGGGTAGAGAAAACATGGTCAGATGTTTGGAAGTAAAGAAACCAAGAATCTGGGTTTATGTTGCTGTTTTGGTGTGTTTGTCCATACATGCGAGCGCATGCATTTATTTATTTCCTTCCTTCTTTCCTTCCTTCCTTCCTTCCTTCCTTCCTTCCTTCCTTCCTTCCTTCC
>NW_017731892.1:706107-758875 GCF_001890085.2 Hipposideros armiger
CTCTCTCTCTCTCTCTCTCTCTCTCTCTCAATCTCTCTCTCTCTCTCTCTCCCCCCCTCTCTCTCTTTCTTCCTTTCTTTCTTTTTCTCTCTTTAAAATAATTTCTAGGAAGAAAAGAAGTTTTAACACAAAGTTTGAAGTATTCTCAAAATTGAGTTGTTAATATCTGTCATACTTGAAAAGTGGCCTTCAGAATTTGGTTCCCAGTAATTTCCTCAGTTAGCTTTAATGGAGGTCTTTTGCTATAAGCACAGTGATAGGAATTATGAAATAGAAAATTTCTAGTGCATATACTAATACAAAAATTATACTAACCCAATGAGTCATTCTGTTGATGGGAGGCATTTAGTGGATTTACTAATTTGTTGAAGACAAAGAAGATTTTCATATAATTAAATCATATATAAGCACTTTATTTCAAAATGAGGCCCTAAAGTATAAAAGTAGCTAATTGGGTTGCTCATGTCAGCCGATGGCAGTGGCAGGGCACAAGTGAAGATGTTTAACCTTGATTATAAGCTCAACATCTGCCAAAACGCCTGAGGCCATGCACAGAACCGGGTAAAATAACAGGGCTCCTGAGGAGGAGAGGACAGCCTGGGGACAGTGAGGCCCCACATAAGACATGACTCATTTCTCTACTCCCATAGCCTTTAATGCCTTACTAATTAACAGTGAGACCATCATATATCACCATACAACAAGCATCGAGGGACCAGAGCACCATTTTAAAGAGAGACGATCTCTTAGTTCATATTGAAGCATCAGATTCTTTATCTCACTCCTTTTTCTTAAATAAAAACATTATTGATAGAGTGATATATTAAAGTTACACTGTACTATGACATTAAGCTCTAACCCTCAGGGAAAAATTCCATGATTTTCTAAAATTAATTTATTTTCAAAACCATAATTAACAGGTCACTAAAATCTCCAGCACCATTATAGCAATAGAGCAGCTCTTAAAGTCCCAACTACATGCTCATAAAATTTTGATTACTTCTTGTAATCAGGCCATCTGGTAGCTTAGTTATAACTATGTCTTAAAACTTATTGGCAACTAGCTGATTTTTGAAGTTTTGTTGTTGTTGTTGTTGTTTCAGTATTCTGGTAATTCTATACCTTAGGAATATAAATGTAGTTTTTTCATCTTTAAAAATTAAACTATAAATCAGTTGTTCATCTATAAAATGATAATGTAGCTGGTTTTCATGATGTCAAGTACTCTAAATGCTGCATTTCTTAAATCCCTACTGAATTTAAACTAAAAAGAAAATTATACATCTACGGCCATTTGGAATATTACAGTATCATCTTCTGTGAAATAATGTAAATGTAAATAAATCTAAATGTCTTATTTTTAATTTTATGCAAGCTTAGCAGTTTTATGCAATCTCACATATTTAAAAATAATAATAGAGATACTTTAAGGGATTCAGGGGCCCATTAGTAAACCCCTCCATTCTCAGGTCAGGGTCTTCATAGAGCTGCTAGGCAGGCAAACAGGGCTAGATGAATAAAACTCTTGCTACCTCTGGAAGGGCAGTTGCAGATGTTTAGACTGGATAGGAAGGATCCAGAAAGCAGCATCAGGGGAAGGAAACGGAATGAGTAGCTTGGTGATAGTGGCCCCAGAGACCCATAAGAGATGCCCTGACTACCACAGCTCCCAGCAGGAATCTGACATTGCGTTTTCTTCCTGGCGTCTGTCTACTTGGGGATGGAAGGTCAAATCCTGCCCCTCAAGTATTCCTGATTGGCAGAGGCAGACTTGTGTGGCTCCAACCTGCCATCTGGGAAACTATCATCACACAGGGAAGACTCCCTCCCAGCCCTGGTCTACATAATGAGTCCTGGCAGGTAGATCTCAGTCCCAAGGATCAAGGAAAGGAAAATAATCTGTCTGTAGGCCCATCTCAAGAAAATGCAAGCTGAACACTTAAATTAGGCCCTGACAAGACAGCGATGAAGGTGGAAGGAAGCAGCAACAGGAACAAAATACGTCACCTTTTGGAATGAAAAAAAAAAAAATCACACAATTGTAAAACTTCATTAGGTATTTTGGAGTACAGGAGGGTAACTGTAAAATCTCCAAAATAAGCTTGAAATGTTGAGTGAGAAAAATGCCATAAGCCACAGAAAAATATGTAAAGATAAAATAGAAGAAATAAATAAAATATTTATATGAAAATAGGCATGGCCTGATTACCATTATTAACTATTATCTAGGAGACTGTAACAATAATAGCAAACCAAAATAAAATAACAATTATAAACATTAAGTAGATGATAAATTATTTTCTCTAATATGATTTTTAAACCAAAAATATGAGATAATTAGAATTTTTTAGACAAGAATTTTGTGGAAATGGCTGCATATAAAATAAAAGTTAGAAAAAAAATTCCATCATACTGAAAACATAAATTATAATATATTCAGAAATACATTCACAGAGTCCCAGGCTCTGTAAATAAAAGTGAAAACTACTATGAATAACAAGATGTGAATAAATGGAAAAACATTCCACAAATGTGAAAACTGAAAATTGTATAATGTAAATTATTCCAAAACTCAACAGTTAAATTTAATACAATTTCAAAGAATCCTGTTAGCCTTTTCCTGAAGAGAAAAACTGTTCATTTGTTGTACAGTATTTGTTGAATATACATGTCAGGCCTGGCAATACCCTTGTCATTAATCACGTAGAGGAAACAAAACCCACAGCCTCTGCCTCCTTGGTGTTTATCGTCTATGAGAGGAGAACTTCATTTTAAAACCACATAACGCACTGTCAAAGAGGGATAAATGCTACGAGAAAACATAAGAAAAGGTGCTAAAAAAATTAGAGAAATTTTATTTTACACACTGGGTTTGAAATCACCTCTCTGAGGAAGTGTCATCTAAATCAAGATGTGAGTGAAGTGTGTTGAGTTATTAAGCTCTGTAAAGACATGGAGAAAAAGAATTATACACGGTTAACGCCAATGCCTGAGGTAAAAAAAAAATAAAATAAAGTGTGTTTTAAGAACAGCAAGGAGGCCATAATGGCTAATGCAGAATGAGTAAGGGGGAGGATGGCAGGAACTGGGGTCCAAATGATAGCCAAGTGCCAGACCTCGTAAGTTCTTTTTTTTTATTTTTAAGAAATTTTACTGGGGAATTGTGTTTTTTCCAGGACCCATCAGTTCCAAGTCAAGTAGGTATTTCAATCTAGTTGTGGAGGGCGCAACTCTGCGGCCCATGTGGGAATCAAACCGGCAACCTTGGTGTTATGAACCCGCGCTCTAACCACCTGAGCTAATCGGCCGCCCCACTAAGTTCTTGTATGAAATGATGTTTAGCTTTTATTCCACATGTGATTAACAAGAATTAGACAGTTGAGAGCAAGGAACTGATCTGTGCTGAGGCACGTATTAAGTCAAGTCTAGCAGTTGTGTGGGGAATGACAGTAGGGGAGCTAAGGGAAAAGGAAAGCAACAAGAGAGAGAGAGAAAACTGTGGCTTTTGTTAGACAGCAGTGATGGAAGCAGGGAAAACTAGTTTGATTGAGGAAATATTTTGAAGGCAAAGCCAGCAGGCATAGTTGATGGAATGTAGAGTCGTTATAGGTCAAATAGAGAAGCCAAGGATGATTGTATGGTGTTTCGGGTTTTTGTTTAAATCAATCAAGCAACTAGATAATTGTGTATTGTATTTAAGAGTATGAAAATCAGGAAATATCTACAAAGTAAATGATTCAAAACTGTTGGGGGGACATTTTGACCCAACTAAATATCAGAACTTATTGAAAAAGTTACCACAATAAAATAAACATTATACTGACATGCCAATAGACAAATAGACTAATAGATCATAATACAGAATCCAGAAATAACACTCAGTATATATGAAAGTATATCATATGACAAATGTGATATTGCAAGTGTGAAAAGCAGGATATACTTAATAAAATGTCTTGGCACAATTACATATCCATCTGGATTAGTATAATTTGGACCCCTCTCTCAGATATTACTAAACATAAATTCCAGAAAGTTTAAAGGCTTAACTCTAATAAGAACAAAATATAATATTGTAAGAAAATATTGAAAAATACATGAGCAGTCTAGGAGTGGAGGTCCTGTTTATCAAGAATTGAAAACGTATAATAAGTTTTATAAGAGACAGCTTTATTCTTCTTTCTAACACACACACGCGCACACACGCAATATCCCAAGAAGATGTGAAATACTTCCCAATAAATAGAATTAAAATTCAGAAGACATGTGAGTTCTGGAGTGACTAAAATGAAACTATTTTCAAATTTAAGGTTTTTCTTTTCTCCTATCAAGGGTATCCAGATAGAATATTGGATATAGTTCATGTAAGTTGAAAATGCTCTTCAAAATGTTAAATCATTAGATAAGTCCCTATTAGAATAAATATAGAATGTCTGTTTTGGTTTTAAAAGACAAAATAGAAAGTACCAGAACAATAAGTTTTAAGTAAAAATTCTTATATGTACACTGAAAATTAATCATAAACTTATTTCTTACTGAAATCTCAAGATAAGTAAGAATATAAAAGACAAACAATTAAATGATTCAGTGAATGACAATTCAAGGCAAGCCATTGTGGTTTTTACGTAGTCTAAAATATGTACTTAAGTTTAATGTGAATTTTTCATTTTAAAATGAGAAAAACATACACTTTTCCCCCAAAAGTTATGTTTTAGGAGGTTGACTATATTAGTGGAAAGATGTGATAAATCATGGTGATAAAAGACTATCATTATAGAGCACCCTAATCCATCATTTTAAATAGATTCTACATTAATCATCTACTTAAATCTGAATGCTCAAGTAATCATAATTTATTATTATAATTCAGACTAAAAATAAACATCAACAAGGTGGGCTGTATTTGCAGGACAATACAAATTAGGTGCAAAAACCATCTTTCACCCCCCAAAAAGTAAACCTGGTTGATCACAGGTACCCACATTCAATGCAAAGCACATATATTTAATGAATAAGTCATACTGCTACAACAATTGTGCTGACTTTGTTCAAACAGATGAACCCATGTCAATAAAATATTCAGAGTCACTCAAATCCCCATAGTAACATGGACAGAGCCTGGATCCTATGACATGCCTGTATGTGTTTTGATTTGATATTACATGATTACATATCACAACTTAACTTGGAATATTCTGTAGACAGGAGATAAAAACAGTGCGTGCTACCAAGATTTTACAACCTGGCTAAATATGTGAGGACAAATGGGCTCTCTTCCCATTTTCCAACTGTATTTTCTGGAGTTCCGGTGCCAGCTGCCGTAAAGAATGTGTTGAAGGTAAAAACAGAAATAGCTTCCTTTCCCTCTTCAACTACAGCAATTGTTTTTGTTTTTGTTTTTAAATTTCTTTTATATACCAAAGTTTCATGTAAAATTGTATTTAATGGATTTGCTCTAAAATAAAATAATGTAACTTTTTAAAATACTCTTTTTGTAAAATAGATAAATATAAATAAATGTGTGTGTGTGTGTGTGTGTGTGTGTGTGTGTGTGTGTGTTAAGTCACTGCCTCCAGGCAGAATGCCAAGGAAATACAAAGGTAGTCCTATTTTATTCCCATTTCTCAGTGATTACAATCCTGAACAACTTGCTATCCAATATCTGGGGGGAAAAATTTGTTTAATCTATTTTGCCCAGTTTTAGTTGCTTGTGGTGGGGTAGCTAATGACATTTCTGATTCCATCGTGGCCAGGAGTGGAAGTACAATTAATTTTACCTCAAAACTCCATTGTGGGATATTCAGGGGTAACACTCCACGAACCTTAGAAAACTTCAATCAAATATTACCAAACTTGAAGAAGCTACTTATAAATGAATTTCCACTTGAGAATAATATAAAAAACAATAAGTCACTTTGCACTGTTTGATTTTGAATCAGAAAATATGCTCTCTGGTTCTGTGGTTAATATTCAGTGAGACATCTGTGAAAGCCTTTTATTTGTCTGGGTTTTATAATCTCCTTTAAAGATGAATAATTTACACATTCTTATGGAAAATATTTGTACTATGAAAGTGTTAAGAATGACATAAATATTCTATAAGCATCAATAGCTGGGGGGCATTTTTATATAAAGAATTCCATAAAGCCCTAACTCATATTTAAAAATATTTGCTATATACTAGGGAACATGTATATCACAACATGTTTGTTAATATAATACCTACTGAAGCAATGCATTGTTTTCCTCACTATTAGGAAAGTCTTGCTCAGGACTGAGTCCATACTCAAATTTCACCAGATATTAGGTCATAGTATTACTTCTCAGAATTGCACAATACAACAGTATAAAATATAAAAGTTTCCTCATGTATCTCAGGTAGTTTGCAGGGCAAGAATGTGTTATATTATTTTGTACAAGATCTGATATGGCTTTGCCCTCGCCACAGCCTTCCATAAACTAAATGTTACTCCCAACCAGCCAGCTGATATATACAGACGTGCATCCCCAACACATGAGATGTATGATCACCTGCTGTCTCATCAGCCAGAGAATGAGATTTCAAAGTTAAAGCATAGTTTAAAAGAGCGAGGCATATACTCATTGAAGATTTTGGTGAACTTTAATTTCTAATCTGTGTAGTTCAATGTAAATTTGTCCAGAAAGCAAAGCAAAACAGAACAAAACCCTCTTTTGATTTACAGGTTGTCAAGCAGTGCTGTTGACAGAGAAATTTCACTCCTAAATCATTTATATTCATCAATGTCCCATATTGATTCAAAGCATTTACCTTTCATGGTCATTTTGACTTTGGGGAAGAGCCAGAAGTCTCAGGGTGAATGGGGTGAATAAAATGGATGAGGACATACCATAACATTTTTGACAGAAATTGCCAAACCAGCAGCGACGTGGGATATGGAGCCATCGTGATCACAAAATATGAGGAACGCTGCTGCCAAGTGACATGCAACAGAAAGGCAGGGATCTTCAATATGGGAGCAGAGCGTCGAGCCTTAGTAACAGTGTGTGACAAGTTTCTGCTTGTTTGGTGCTATCAGTCGGGTGTGAGCTACGGTTGAGAAAAGGTGTGTTTTAAAGTGTGCTGTAAATCATCCTCCATCATGACAATGCTCCGTGTCACACATCGCTGCTGGTACGGCAATGTCTGTCAAATAAAAGCATTACGGTGTGTCCTCATCCACCTTATTCACCGGATCTGGCACCGTGTGACTTCTGGCTCTTCCCCAAAGTCAAAATGATTCAGGACATCGAGGCAGCCATGACAACACAACTAAGACACTCATGAAAGAGGACTTCCAAAACTGCTTCAGAAAGTGGCAAGAATGATGGGACAAGTGTGTTTGAAGTGAGGAGGAGTATTCTGAGGGGGATTAATGGCAATGTGTCTTTTATTGTGATCATTTTTTTTAATTTAGACATTCACTGTGTTTTTCAGTCACACCTCTTGTATATGTGAGGGTTTATTTTTGAACTTTCAACTATGAGACATTCAACAATTATCAATATGCAAACACAGTAAACCTTCAATGTAGCTATTTGTAAAGCCTCAAAATCACAGAGTTGAGTCCTCTGACTTTGTTTACTTCTGAGATAGCTGTAGCTATTTTAGGCCTTTTGCTACAATGAGCTTATAGAGTTCTACCAAAACCAATCTGCTTATTGATTAGAATTTACATGAATTTATATTTTGTTTTGAAGAAAATTGACACCTTAAAAAAAGCATCTTAAAATCTATTAACATGGTATATATCTCTACCTGTTCAGTTTTTCTTTAATTTCACTCACAGGTAACTTTTAATTTTCAATGCAGTATAGTTTTCTATATAATTTTTCAGTCTTACGCATCCTTTAAAATTTATTGATCAATTCATATGCTTTAATACTGTTCAAATTACATGGGTTTTTAAGTCATTTTCCAGTTGTTTGCTGGTAGTATATAAAAACACAAATAGATTTTTGTGTACTTGTTACTGACCTCATGTTTCTATAATGCAGCAAAGAGAAAGGTGGTGAAATTGTTCCTGACCATTCATGATAAACAAACTCACAGGCACTCCCTGTGAGTCATAATTTGAAGGATAAGCTGTTTTACACAATATTTTGTCTTTAAGTTTTCACAGTTAACTTCCAAATAATACATCAGTTGTATTATTATTTCCCACCTTTTGTCCTCTGTGATTTTTTTTCATACATTTTGTTTCTTTATATGTTATAAACCCCATATACATTGATATCATTGTTTGAACAATTGATCAATGGTCTTTAAAGTGATTTTTAAAAGAAAAAATAAGCTATCATACACATTTACCCACGTATTGCTATTTCTGTTGCTTTTCATTTCTTTCTTAGTTTCAAGTTTCCATATGACCTCATATTCTGTCTTCCTAAAGAAATTCTGTTGTCATTACTTACAGTTTAAGTGTGCTCGTGATAAATTCTCTCAGCTATTGTTTTTCTGAAAAAGAGTCATGATTTTGCCATTATGTTTGAAAGCTATTTTCACAGAGTGTAGACTTCTGGGTTGATAACTGTGAGTGTGTGCGTTACTGACATTACTTCAAGCACATTTCTTCATTGTCTTCTGGCCTGCCACGGCTTTGGATGCCTGAAAAAGTGATTTCAGCTATGTCTTTGAAAGCTATTTCTTCCAGGTAAAGAGTTCTCACTTGACACTTTCCGCTTTCTTTTAGTAGCTTAAAGTTGTTGCCTCTATGGGTAAATTTCTGTTACCACAGCTTACTTAGATAACACCAGCCTCTCAGCAACACCGTGAAAATTTCAGTTACCACAGTGTATTAACTAGAACTAAATTTGTAAAGTACAAACATTGCTCCCAGCTGTTTCATCCACATGTTACTATGTAAATAATAGACACACATCACAGTTAGTGTAAAGTCATATCACTTCTTTCAAATTCTATTGGTGATCAATCACCATGCATCTATTATTGACTTTACACATAGCAAAAACCAAAAGTATATATTTGTGCTTCCAGTCATAAAACCCACGTGATGTTTTGCAACAGTGGGTAATCAAAGGAGGGAATTGACTAACAAAAAGATAAGTACAGCAAAGCAATGAAAAGTAATAATGTTGGAAGTGAAATTCAAATGGAACATAAGTTGAGTCATAGAAGAAATAGCTGATGGTGGGCGTGTTGACCCTGCTGTTATTTAAGAAACCCTATATATGCAGCCAGAGGAATTTAGTAAAATCTAATTTCTGGATGTAATGTGGAAAGTGTTTTTGACAAATGTGATCAAGATGTCCCACCAGAAGTCAGCACTGCATTCTGTTTGTTTCATTCTTCTCTAGAGTGGTTCTAAATAAATATTACAATTTCAATCAAAATTTTATTACTCTGCCACTGACTAGAAGACTATAATTTCTATTATTTAGTTCCAGAATGTGGTCCTTTGGAGGAAACTCATTTCCATACATCAAATCAGATATGTAATTTTTGGTGTGGACTATGATGCTTTCTACATGCACGAAATAATGTTTCTACCGCTAAAACCATCTTTCTATGACCCTCCAAGCAGAATCAGCTATGATTTCTCCTTCACTGTTATATTAGTAAGTGCCATCCGTCATCCATGAATTTTTTGTTGTAATTCTGGCTTATCAATCAGTTTTTCATTTCTACCTGATTAATATGTTTTTGTTAGTCAGGGGCTCTGACTTTAAATTACAAAATTGCCCTTGATTTACATATTTTCTGAATGCTTACCATGTGAAATGCCTTTTTCCCCCCTGTATTTTACTATGTTATATTTTGGTTTGCTAGTGTTACTTAGAATTAAAAATTACTGAAAATGTTTGCACGCTTCATTAGTACTAGGAGTGTAAAAGAAAAAAAAATGGGTTATTCCTTTTTTCCCAGAATCTTCTGAAGGAAAAACTTATATAACATTTCTTTTTTAAAGGAAATTCATATTTATATAGTACACATGTGAAGACATTTTAATTCAAAGATGCCTGGGTTATGAATTGAGAATTCATATGATTATGAATTTATAGTCAGAAGACACATTTTTGTAAGTAAGGATTTTTTGTAAGCTAAAATGGCTTTTAATGTTTTTAGAGTGGTAGTCAATTATTACTTCTCATGATATTCATGTGAAATTTGCATTTTTAAATTATATCCTCTTATTGAATATTGTTGCTGCCCCAAAATATTTATCTTTAAAGTGAGTCTAGAGGGACTGGAGAACCAACTAGAGTACTGAAAATTGTCTTCAAAGGCTTTTACTACAAACTTAGTAAGAGGTACTGTTGTTGAACACATTAATGATAATTCTCAATAAAAGTATTTCAGATGACTTAATTTAATCAGACCTAGGAAAAGCCAAATCATATAGTAATAATGATAATAATAATAATGATGATGCATGCTGTACCTACCTACAGAATATGAAATAAAAATAACAATTTTCAGTATGTTTCCTTGGAGATTAACGACTAAAAAAATAGCAAAAAATTTCAACACATCTTTATGTAACTTATTCTGTTTATAGTGCTGGTTGCAAACAACATTGGATTCAGTTCTCAATGAGGGTTTTTGATTGTGCTATGGTATAAGATGTAAACTAATATGTTTTGTGAAAGGGATATTAATAAAGTACCATGGAAAATTGGAAAAAATAAGTAAAGTCTGAAGGTGAGTAAATAAGGAAGCCTTCAGAGAGAAGCTGTTTGAACTTCCTCAAAATGGTAAATAGAAAGCATACTAAGATGTGTTGTAGAAACCTGATCCAAGACCAATGTGAAAATGGTGAAATAGACAATAGAAAATAAACCAAAGTATGTGTAGATACCAGACAATATATGTCTTTGCCCCCCCAAAAAAGAAAAAACAAGTATTAAAGGGAATAAAGACTATAACTGAACATATAGATAGAACTTGATCTTCTGGACTTGCTAAGGGCTTGGACTTGATTCAAGAAGGGAGAGATCATCTGGCTTCTGAGCTGAAAAGTGCTATGATCAGAGCTAACCTTTAGAAAACTGAATCAAAACCATTGTACAGAATCCATTTTAAAAGACGGCCACTGGAAAAGAAGTCCACCACTAATTTCACACATACCTATCTTGCCTTTACACTCCTTTTCTAAATTTTTTTTTATTTTAATTGATTCAAACTCCATCAGAATACAAAGGGAGTTGTATTGGCAAGTCATATCTAAACTGCTGGGGTTTTTTTTTCTTAATTACTTATTTGATTGAAGAAAATGAAGGAAATCCAGAGCTGTAGAGCTGTTTTATTGCTCTGACAGGAAGGGAATAGATCACACAAGTTCCATAGGTCGCCGCCACCCATGCCACCACGGCCCTCGAACACAGAACTCTACATGAACGGCTACCAGTTCTGTAAGGGCATTATGGTAACAGAGGAAATAGAGCCTAGAGCCCAGTCATCAAAACAGATACGTTTCAAGTCCATTCCAGTAATCTGGACTACTCTGTCCAGTGCCAGCTGGACAGAAGAATATTCTTGCTGTCAAGATGATAAATGAACCTTGAAGTTCCATGTATTTATCATATCTAGACTCAGGCATTATAATGTGCTTTATCTGAACGTTAACACAGCAGGCAAATAAAACTGCAGTAAGCACAAAATAAATCGGCTCACCCACTGATAGGAGCAAATCCCCCATACACATAAAGGCAGACACTCCTCACCACCAAGACCCCTCGTGTGAGAACCTTACATATTCAAGGGTCCTGGTGACTCGTTCATGAGTGAACAGTGCCTCCACCCCCACCAAGTTCATAATATTTTTCCTTATGAGTCAGATTTTATCAATTGCAGAATCATCTACCCCAACACCATTCTAAATTAGAAAGTGACGTGAAAAAGTGATATTCTTGGAAAAGAAAAGAAGCCATTTTAACCTTAAAGAAACTGATATATATATATATATATATATATATATATATATATATATATGGCAAATAAAGTTAAACAAACATCTGGCAGTAATTTCCTCATTCTTTCATAAAATTCTGTCTAAATCATTCCTGTTTTGTTATTTGCACCATTTAAAAAGGTTCTTTTAAAACTGAGCAGTATTTCTTCCTCATAATAAATCATGCATAAAGGTTTAAACATGTATGCCCATGACCTCAGAAAACACTAGTGCTAGTATGTGACATCCCAAATTGGCAAAGACCAAAAAGTCCATTAACATGGGAATAAATAAACAAATACTGGTATATTCATACAATAATAAAAATTAAAGAGAGTGAATTACTGGTACACACAATATTGATATATCTCAAAACACTAGGCTGAATTAAAGAATAAAGACATAAAAGACATAATGCTATATAATTCCTTTTTTCTTTAGCTTAAGAACAGATAAAACTAGTCTATTGCAAAAGAAATACCTGTGGAAAGGTGACAATTAGCCTGCAAGGAGACACAGGGAAACTTCTTAGGAGATAAAGGGAATCACTTGCCATTATATTTCATTTTAAGGTAAATTTTACATATGATAAAATAAACAGATCATAAATGTACAGTCCAATGAGAATTTACAAATATGTACATTTGCATAACAACTACCCACCCCCTTTTCCTTTTGATGTTAGTTGCAGACCTCCTAACTGAAGATTAGGTTTAAAAAGGTTTTTCATATTCCAATAAATTTAATGGGTTTTTCAGGGCAAGAGAGAATAATGAAGATGTTACTATAGTTCTCTAGAACTTGAAGAAATTTAAAAGACACTATTTGAAAATTGACTCAGTTGTCCATAATGTATTGTTTTTAATATACTCTCTCCTTCTCTAATATAGATTTAAAAGTCTTGAAATGGGAAAACAAAACCAAACAAATTGTAAAACATACAACAATCTAACTTGAAACTGTTGAATGTTCATAAAAATTCAAAATTACCTTGAGATCACTTTTTAATGATCAATTTACAGATTAGACTAAAATTAGTTACTGTTAAAGAATTGATCATTATTTCAATAAACATAAAAGTACATTCAGCACCATTTTATTAGAATCCAAATGTGACAATATAAATTTACATATCACTGATTACATAATTTTTAATTACATTAGCTCTGAAATTTAACCTATTTATAAGTTTTAATACTGGTGATTATTAATCTTCATAAACATTAATTTTCAGTGTCAATTAAGCAGGTCAATGCTAGTGCTCTTTTATTAATAGTATACGGTAACTTTCAGTTGTGATAAAATATCACATTAAGAGTTTCATTAAGCTTCATGATTTTCAGACAATATGAATTATTTTTCAAGCTTTTATTAGGCTCAACAGACTATGAAAAAAATATGGTGCATAATTATTAATATGACCAGGATTTGGTGATAAATAATCCAAATTAAAGATTCATTTCAATGCCCATTACTTAAGCCTTAACTTCAGCTTCTAAATTTAGTGCCACTGACAAGAGATAAACTAGAAAATATGCATTTATCAAAATAATTTTTAAAATATCTAGTGCTTCAATAAATAAGAAAGGTAGTACTCATTGGCCTGCAGGGAAAAAAATGCAAAAACAATTACAAAAAATATAATTTTCTTTTTTAAATATAATGGCCCCCTCAGTGCCATCAATGGTCATGGAGAGCAAACAGTTATGGTCAGAAAGGTTCCTTTGACACTGCAAATTGGCCGTTCTCCCTCAGGACAATACGAGGTTGTTATTTCTCCAATACCAGAGAACATATTGGTCATTGGCATCCTACAAGGTTGAACTCTGCAAACCTCTATTGGTGAATTCCACCTCTGGGTTAGTAATTAAACCTGTGCTGAGGTAAAACACCAGCTGGGAAGCAGTAAGTTTACCCTTGAACAGTGGTAATTGTCAAACAATATAAATTGCCCGGGAGGTATAAGGAAATAGGAGAAACTATCCAAGAACTTCATTGAGTAGATACTATACTCCCCACCCACAGTGCTTTCAACAGCCTAGTATGGCCAGTAAAAGAGGCAGATGGCTCATGGTGGATGATCACAGATTACTAAGAACTGAACAGGTGGTGCCCCCATCCATGTAGCTATCCCCAACATTGCCACCATCTTGGATACCTTGGCCATGGTCCTAGGAGTGTACCATGCTGTGTTGGACTTAGCAGATGCTTTTTTTCAGTATGCCCCTGGCTGCTGGGTAAAAGACAAATTTGCCTTCATGTGGGAGGGACACCAATGGACCTTCCAAGGGCTTTCCCAAGTGCAGCTGCACATATGCCATGGGATGCTAGCCTGAGAGCTGCCTCTATCCCCGTTCCTCACATCAGTAAAATGGGCCATTACACTGATGACACAATTTTGACATGTGAAGACTTGCCTTTGCTTCAGGAAACTCTGCAGAATTTGCTGGAACATCTCTGATCAAGAGGATGGTGGTAAACCCACAAAAAGTTCAAAGCACAGGCACAGCCATAATGTTTCTGAGAGTTATTTGATCAGGGGACACATGTGTTGTCCCAGAAGCTATCATTAATAAGGTGCAAACCTATCCAACCCCTAAGAACATGAAAGAGGGACAAGCCTCCGTAGGGATTTGGGTGTTTTGGAGAGCTTTTATTCCCCTTCTGGCACAGTGCTTCCATCCCTTATGCCACCTGGTAAAGACAGGGCACATGTGAGACTGGGGACCAGAGCAACAAGTCACTTTTGAGAAGGCAAACGTGATAGTGACACCGATTAGCTCTCTGGGCACTTCTCGAGTGGAACCACCATTTGAGTTAGATGGATCTGTGACGCCAGAAGGTATGAGTCAGGCCCTGTGGCAGAAATAACAGAAGGAAAGGGTACCCCTAGGATTTTTGTCCCAGCACTGGAAGAGGACAGAAACCCAATAAACCCCCATAAAGCATCCTCTAGCACTGGCCACAGCACCCTTCCACAAAGAGCTTCACAGATGGAAAAGCATGTGATGTTAAGAACTTCCTTCCTATGGAGGGGTGGTGTGAGAATTGACCCACCTCTGCCATGGCTCAACCCCCCACAGTGACCACGTGGCATGCCCATTGGCAGCAGAGGAGCCCTGCCCGCCAGCTCACCGTCTCTAGAAATGTGGTGTTACTAGGCCCCGTACAGTGTGCAGATCCTCCAGTGCCCCTGCCCCTCGTCCTGTGGTTGTCCCTTGCCACCTGTAGAGAGAGGGAGGGGGCACAGTCCCACCGATGCCTGGTACGCAGTGGGTCTAGTTGGGGCAGTGTGTCCACACGGACCGCAGTCACCATTCAGCCCAATACTGACACCATCCGGCTGCAAACAGGAACAAACACCACCCCAAGCCAGCGGGCTGAACTGGAGCCATTTGGCGGGGGACCACTCTTGAGCCCTGGCCATTAATTACTCCTTTGTACTGACAGCTGGACTGTCCTAAAGTGATTAACACTGTGGCTTAGACAATGGAAGCGAGGAGTGGATGATCACGAATAAGCCCTTGTGGGGTCGGGATATGTGGAAAGCTGTTTGAGTCCACCTGTGGGAGCCTGAGGCCCTCCTACTGTCTTCCACATCCCAGCTCATAAGGCGCTGACACCCCCTGGCAATCAGGGAGCTGATGCGCAAACCTGATGCCAAAGCCTGCGTATGAGCCCTAGCGACTGACTCTTCAGTACATACTGCAGATTAAGTGCATAGAAAGAGCGGCCACCGCAGCACCTGAGGGGAGAGCATATTGCCAAGGACATCAGACTGCCCTTGAAATACAGTGACTTGTTTAATGCAGTAGCAACATGTCCTTTGTGTACTGAACAACGCCCAAGACAGCTTTCAAAGGAGTTCTGCTTCATCCACTGGAGTTCCCAACAGGTGAGGGGTTAGCAAGTTAATTATATTGACCCCCTCCCACTGAGTAAGTGTTCTAAATATGGCTTGATTTGTGTGAACACTGTATCTTACCTAACCCAAGCTTTTCCTTGTTGCCATGAAAACGGGGTTGCCACCATTAGGGGATTAGAGAAGCTGAGTACCATGTACAGATACCCATATCAAGTAAACAGTGATCAGGGGTCACATTTCCAGGGTCACAATGTGCAAGATTGGGCAAAAGAACATGACATTGAGTGGAGGTTCCATCTCTCCTATAACCCAAAGGCAGCAGGGTTGTAGAGAGAAAAAAAAAAAAGGAATATAAAGCAGCAATTAAATTACTAACAGGTAAAACCACCTTGGCCAGATGGACTAAAGTACTGTATTTCCCCATGTATAAGACGCACCTTAATTTTGGGGCCCAAAATTTGAAAAAAAAAATGTATTACATAAAGTTATTGAACTCAAGTTTTATTCATCATAAAATTCATACAACTCCTCATCACTGTCAAAACTCCACACCATTAGCTTGTTCTCATCTGTGTCTGATGACAAATCACTGTCTTCATATATTGCCTCATCCTCAGTGGGAAATGCAAGTAAAAAAATCTACAACCACTGTATAAAATGCACCTAGTTTTTAGACCCCAAATTTTTTGAAAAAGGGTGTGTCTTATATGTGGGGAAATACGGTACTCTCCTAAACTTTAATACACTTGAATGATCAACCAGTAGGGCTTATGGCCCCATATGCCAGGCTGGGACCTCATCTGAGTCACCCAACACTGCGAAGGTATGTAAATATATGGAAGTCTGGGGAGACAGCCATTGCCCCGACTCTCACTGTGGATTGACATGTTTATGCTGCTGAGAACACCAAACCCCATCACACCTGGGAAAGGCATTATCTAAGGGAATTTGCAGTGGGATGTTCCACCAGGATGGGTGAGTTACTTCACAACTCCGTCTCCACTGGGATCCCATTTTCCTGAGGAAACGCCCTATTCCTGCAACGGAACACACACCATTGAAACAGGGGAGGAGGTGGGGGCCCTCGTCTGGCATAACCCGCCCCCAGTCCATCTCCTCACGGCTGACAGTGCTGCCTCCCCCAGCCAACACGTATGGTTTGTTCCTAAAGCTGCAGCCACATTAACTTCAACAGGTCAGGCCGCAGTGCAATTCTTATAGAAGGGGGAGAACTTTCTATACAAGTTCCTACTAAATATATGTCTTTCCCACCTCAGACTTCTGCTGCTCCTGTGGTATCTGGTCACGGGATGGGCACCTGATGGAAATACCTTTTGACCGTGGGCCCACTCGTAGCCTGGCAAAGGAATCAGTCGAGCTGCTGGGTGTGTGGCAGCCGCCTCTCTCTAGCTCGTCAGGACTGCCCTGGTGGGTATTACCATTCCAGGGAGGGGGTTAGAAGGCCCTAAGCAGTACACTGAGGGAGAACAAGCTAGGACACGTACTCTTAATTCATCTGATATTACCAATACTGACCCAGAAACCTGGCCTGTGATGCACACTGGACATAGTATGCTTTTTCTGTCAACCAAACTATACAGGCAGCCCATCAAACTGCTAACCCGAAGGGTCCTAAAAATGCACCATCAGAGCCATGAATGGCTATGCTCAGATTTAGGATGGATTCATGTGGTTCACCCTAACTTATGGATATTTAAGCACCAACAATGTTGGGAACAAAAAAAAAAAACCACACCAGACAGAACCAACCCAGCTGCACCAAAGATATGGGAAGAATGTCACCCGAACAGTGTAGTCATTCTGTCACATCAAAGGACAGCGACTGGTTTGTCACGGACTGGTCGCACCACCCAAGTAGTGATTGGGAAGCCCCGAATGGGACCCAATAGTTGCATAGCACAAATCTTTTGCATTGGCACCTACCTGGGTGGTTGGGCCACCATACCCGGGTTTTCCCTGGGCACAGGGGAGAACCCACCCCACGGTAGCAAAAGTTAGCAACCTCTCTCTCCTCAAGGCCAGATAGGCCTGTTCCGTTTACAACCGGTCAAGCATTTGGCTGCCATCTTTTATAGCACACTTAGAAGCCCTTACTAAATTCACCCGGCAAGCTTTAAATGAGAGCTGACAAAGCCTGTCCTCACTGAACACTGAAATGTCTCCAGTGAGAAGAGCTGCCCTCCAAAATAGGATGACCGTGGACATCACTACTACCTCGCAAGGGGCACCTGTGACGTTAGCCAAGCAGACTGTTGTGTGTTCATGCCTGATGCGCCTGCTAAAGTGCCATCTTTGCTAAAGCGTGTGAGGACACGAGTGAAGGCCCTGGGTGGCATGACCCCAGTCCAGGGGACTTGGTAAATCAGTGGTTCAGTTCACGGGCTCTTATTTATTTTGGGAATCCTCACCTTAATGTGTGCTTTCTCTTGCATGTGCCTAGATTGTTGTGGTATCTGCCTCCCATGCAGCCAGACAGCCACCACACGAGCCAGCTCCAAGCTAGTCAAACCCTCGCTGGCTGCTCAGGGCACCTTGCAGAGGAGCAGGCCGTGTAATATTGTCAGAGCTGGTCTCTCAGGTGCAGTGTTGGTGGAGGCCATGGAGAGGACATGACCTCCTGCTCACCTGCGAGGGGGACCTGAGCAATCAGAGGCTCCTCTCCTCACCCCCACCCTTGTCCTGAGAATGCAGGCTCTGCTCACTGAAGTAAGAGCTGTTTCACTTGCAAGAGAATATCTGGGCAGTGTGGTGACTGACTCCAGAGGCCTTTCCATAAACTCTTAAGATTATGGAGTCTACTCTCCCTGTCAGTGGCCAAGATAAGCCTTAGAAGTAAGGTCTCTTGCTTATTAAACCTACCACCCACCGAACTGGAGTGGGTTTTCTTTTAAAAAATTATTCTTGTTCTTGTTTTTCATGTACAGCAGGTTTTTTTGGTAGTTTTTGCTATTGAAATACTGAATATCTTCCACATCACATAGGACAATGCAGGACAGTACATAGCATATAGCACTGCGTAATCAATATTTGTTAAATAAATCACTAGAGCATTGGAAAAAGGGAACGACGCAGGACAGGCGCTGAAGTTATAAATCAAAGATAGAAAATACCAGATGGCCAAAGGAGAATTTAAAAGCTGTAGGAAATGTCAGTCAAAAGTTAAGTCTTGTAAAAAAAAAATCATACGTTTTTACTAGTCCTCTCAGAATTTTTTTTTCCTCGAATGAGAAAAGTACCTCATCAAACAACATAATTTTGTTTGTTTGTTTTTCGTTTTTTGTATTTATCGCCACAATCACCATACACTTATGTCAAGTAATCCTGGTTTTCAATTTATGATGTGAAATAAATTTTCCTTCTTTAACTGATTTGATTTTTGTAAACAATTGATTTTAAGAAAAATATTAATAAGTGTAAGTTCAAGATATACTCATCCTTGGAAAAATCATAAAGGAAGTACACAAATAACAGGCTCTGAAAATCTTGCTTAGGAAGAACAAGTAGGAATCTCAGACAGTTGAGGCTTACGGTTATTCATTTAAATGATAACTTGTCATTCTGGGTTGGTTTTTTAATTTTTTTCCCACCAGAACTACTAGGTTCATTCTACTTGGGTTCAGCCTCAAAGAGAGATGTCGTTAAACGGTACACCTATGCAGCTAAGTACACAAGTAAGTCCCGGAGATCGAATAGACAGGGTAGTGATTACAGACAACAAAACTGTACCATAAACACTAAACTTGCTAGAAGAATAGATCGCACATGTTCCCACCACTAGAAGAAATGATAATTGTGTGATCTGATAGAGGTACTAGCTAACATGATAATGGCAATCATATTGCAATGTAGATGTATCAAATCAATACATCATATACCTTAAACTTACAATTATATATTAATTATACCTTAAAAAAGGGGGGAAAAAAGCAGATATATTTGGGTTGAGTGTTGAAGATTTACCAGCTATGTACACAGAAGGCAAAAGACTCTTGGTTTCCCAGAATGAAGTTCTAATAATCATGAACCATGAACTTTAAGACTAGTGAGGAGGAAAGAGAAGGAATCCAGGAAACATACTGAGAGGAATATCCCTCTCCACTACTCACCAAGGGTAGTAGCCTCATAGAATGAAGTAGGAAGCTCTCTATTTTTTTTATGCTCTGAAATTATTTAAAAATCTATGATGTTCTCGACCATGTGTCAGAATTCAAGCTGTTAAAATGATTGATCTGATGTGCTGTTGGAGATTAGAACTTTCCTTATCTTTTCAAATTTTTCTTTACTTTTTACTTCTATTGCTCCCATAAGTTTTCTGCCTTCTTTGTAATCTCTTTGGAAATCATTACTTTTTCTAGGTAATCATCCCTTTCATCTATAATTTCAATTGAATTGCAATGACTTTGTTCAAAGTGATCTCTTAGAATTATTTTTGGTCTTATTTTTCTCTGTAGTTTTGTCAGCTTTTTTTATTTCTCAGATTTTCTTATGTTTTTCTCTTTCCCCCAGATCAAATCTGCTAAAATTAGTTCTTCCAAAGAATAGTTCTGTCATTGTATGCTTATTTTTAGTTTTTAATTTCTTTTTTATATTAATTCCTCCCTATTACCTATTTAATAATTATTTTGTTATCCTCCTGAATCTTCAATGTGAAGGTGTTTTTATTTATCTTCAGCATATTTTGTTATCTAATTATGACACAGTAGAACCCCTTTATCTGAATGGAATACATTCCAAGGCCCCTAGTGAATCTTGAAAGCATGAATAGTATCAATCCCTATATATACTGTTTTCTGCTATACATACATACATATCTATGATAAAGTTTAATTTATAAATTAGGCATAATAAGAAATTAACAACAATAATAATAAAATAAAATAATTTTAACAACATGCTGTAATAAAAGTCATGTAAATGGTCTCCCTCTCTCTCTCAAAATATGATTGCACTCTACTCACCCTTCTCCTTGTGACAATGTGACATGGTCCAGTGCTGACGTGATGAGATGAAGTGAAGACAGGGACGCAGGTTTGTGACATAGCGTTAGCTTACTGCTGACCTCTGAGAATGAGTCAGAAGGAGGATCAAAACTAGCACGAATTTCTGTTTCCCTCTTCACAATTTCACAGATAGTAGATACCGTCTTACCATAGATCTTAGCAACTTCAGTGTAAGTTTTTTTTTCTTTCCTTATTAATTAGAGAATTTTCAGATTTCCACTTAAAGGAAGAGATTTACAGCTTCTCTTTGGCATATCCAAGCTGCCAGCATCACTACTCTTGCACTTTGGGGCCATTATTCAGTAAAAGAAGGGTGACTTGAACCCAAGCAGGGTGATAAGGCAGCAATCTGATGGAAAGATGGTTACTGTGTCACTAACAGGTGGGGATCATCAACAGCGTGGAGATGCTGGAAAAACGGATGGATCACGTCCCGCGAGGCAGCATGAGATTTCAGAAGGGCACGCAGTTTACAACTTATGGATTGTTTATTTCTGAAACTTTCCATTTAATATTTCCAATGGTGGTCAACTGCGGACACTGGAGCTGTGGAAAGCGAAACCACAGATGAGGTTGATTACTGTAGGTAGGTTTTCAATTAGCCTCTGTAGTTTGAAGTTCCATAGTTCTGACATCTAATGCTTTCAGTTACATTTATTTGTAATAAATTTACTTTGATTTTTTTAATATAATTCAAAATATTTAGATTAACAGCATTGAAGATTTTAACTCCCAAATCTAACAATTGGAAAGTAGGTTGTACTATTAAAGTTTTTGATATATTTTATCTTATATTCAGAAACTAGGTCTGTATGATTTCACCTTTATAGAGTTTATTGTGTGTTGTTTTATGTCTAATACATGGTCAATTGTTTTAAGTGTTTTATAGACATTGGGAAAAATGTATTTTCTCTGCTAAGCATTAACTTTTCTCGACACATTACATATCCAATGATGGATAGATTGATAGATATGATAGATAGATAGATGTCCCATGTCATTTTTAACAATATAGAGTTCATTGCTATTTTTTCTGTTTTGCATTTTTAAACAAAGCTGATATTATCTTTTGTCCTTCCACTCCCCAAAAAATGTTTGCACAGCTGTGATTTCTAATTTAATTGAAAGCTAATTACTTTCTTATTTAAAACTCCTATTTTTATTCACATTAAGTTAAAACGCTGTTTTTCAACAATAATTTAGATTTAATTATATGGTTTTCCAATATTCTATATAGCCCATAACTCGCTCTTTCTTGGATTTATTTTTCATACTAATGGAATATATTCTCTGTCACTTTTTTCCAGAAATATTGCATGCTTGTGAATTTCTTGGCCGTGCATATATGACTAAGTCATTTTCCCTTACCATCAGATGTCTATTTGGATAGTGATAGAATGTTAGAGCCTACATCATTTTCTCTCAGAACATCAATATTTTTCTCTATTTTGTTCTGATATTGTGTTACTAATAAGAACAGGAAACATACGGCATGTGTTGAATGTTGAGGAAAGGTTTGTGAAATTAAGTTAATGTTCAATGCTGCTACAACCTATCTCAATCTATCCACCATTCAGATGGCATACATAATATATACCTTCCCAACAACTCACATTTCATCCAAACATCTTAGAGGATTCCAGCATGGAGCGATTTTGAAACTGAACCCAATGGGGATAATCTCTCATGTCCATCTTAGTGGCTAACAGTGTGGGCAGTTGCCAGCTGAAGGCCAGATTCTCTCCCCAAATGACGTAATGCTGCATAAGGCACCTGGGACCTAAATGCGACCCTGGAGAAAATGCTGAATTGACCAACATGGTTTGAAAATAGCACTCCTGTCACATTCACAGTAGTGTCTCTATATTTATTTGTGTTGTTTAATATTGGTGTCTCTTGACACTCCTAAACTTCGTAAGATGGTGATTGTGACTATTTCCTATTATTTTTGTCCCTGGAATATAGTGGGTGCTCAGAATATATTTTTGGGCCTTCATGGGAAAAAGGGAATTGAATACTTTGTGAATGATTTACTCAAAGGAAGCACAGTAACATTCAAAGAGCAGGATTCTCTGCATCAGGCAAATATATATATATATATTATTTCTAAGCCAATGGCAGAACACAATGTAAATGCTAGGAATATATTATCATTGGACAAATAATTGGATTTTTTTTAAGCATAATGAGTGTTATAAATAGGCTGTTACTAAAAAAAAAAAAGTCACCAAATTTTGTGGTTAGCTAAAATGTTTTAGACACTCACCTATATTCAGGCTACAAAATTCAACGAGGCCTATAGCATTTACCATTACAGATGGTGCCTAAATTGGATCATACGTTTCACGTTCTTGCCTCCAATATCAGTTTTGCCACCACCTGCTACCACCTCCCTCCCTTCTGTAAAGACCACACATTTTTTATATATTTTTAAGAAGTGTTACATGACATCAAGTTTAACGAGTTCTGTGTTGGTTGGACAGGCTTAAAGCAACAAGGGTTTATTTCTTACTCTACTTATTTGCACATCACTCACCTGGGGCAGTCTGCCCCAATTTATCTTCTCTAGAACCAGTTCAGGTTGAGACTCCACCTGAGTTTAGTTTGCTAGGGCTGCATAACCAAGTATCAAAACCTGGGTGGCTTAACACCACAGAAATCAATTGCCTCGAAGTTATGGTAGCCAGAAGCCCCAAATCAAGGCATCTTCAGGACAACATTCTCATTGAAAACTTCAGAGAATCATTTTGTGTGTGTGTGCTTTTTTTTGTTTGTTTGTTTTGCCTTTTCTAGTTTCTGGGGTTTGCTGACAGACAACCCTGGGTGCTCCTTGGCTTGTAGATGCCACACCCCAAGCTGTGTCTCAATCGCCACAATATGTTCATACCTGTTGGTCTCTTTCTTCTTCTTATAAGGACGCAGCCATCAGGGATTAGGGACGACAGTAAGTAGCAGCAAACAGGCCAGTTGTCTTCGATGTCTGTCGGATGACTCTGAGATGCCCGTTCTGCACGGCACCCCAAAGCTCCCCAGTGGAATTCAGCCCCAGGCGTTGCCATGCTTGATGACTCGCCCCTGATTTTCTTCTTCTCTTCCACCCTCTTGCTCTCCCACTCCTCTGTACCTGTTGCTTCAGAGCACCTCCAAATAAACGGCTTGCATGAAATACCTGTTTTCAGGCCACTTCTGTGAGGACCCTTACTAAGACAATCAGACAAAGCAAGTCACGTGGCTATACCAGACATCGAAGGAACGAAGGACCTGCCATTCAACTAGACCAGAAGCCTAGACCAGAAGCACCAACTATTTTGTGGAAAACTGAAACTGTGAAACGCATAGTGTGTCCCTCGTTTTCCAGAAGTTACAGCTCCTTCTTTTTTCTGCCTGTTTTTCTTCCCTGTAACGAGGACATCGTATGAGCAAGCCTTCTTTTCTTATTCTCTAAAATTATTCTATTAACAATTATAGTTTTCTTGTATTTTTCTATTAGATATGCTTTATCCAATAAATCATTTTCCTCTACATCCATTTTACATAAATTCAGTTTTCCTCTCTATTCAGCACAGGCCTTCTTTCTTCTCTTCCTGGCTTAGCTTGGATTCCATAGACAATAGAGCCTTGGGGCAGAATAAACATATGCTGACTCTTTTGGAGGAACGAAATTCCTGCTCGAGCACAGTGAGGAGGAAAGGCAAGTGAAGCAGGCATTAGAGAGGAAATAGAATACGTGTGTGTTCCGGAACCAGCCACACCCTCATGAGAAACAAGCTAGCTGCTTCATGATTTGCGTCAACTTTTAGAAACTTTATGAAAGCACTCAACTGCAGAGGAGCTGAAAGGGGAATGGGGGAGGATTTGCACACCTGGCCTGTGTCTCACACCCCTTCAGCCCTCCAGTGGGCAAGTCAGAGCCACCCTGGGTCCAGTTATGGGCAACCTGGACCCTCGACCCGCAGCTCCCATAACGAGGCTTGTGCGAGACTGTGAAGAGCCCAGTCATCAGCCCTGGAGGAGCCAAGGGAACCCTGTTGGAAGATGAGGCTAAATCAGCATGTAGACGCTGCAGAAATTCATAATTCGATCCAAGACATGCCTCCTTTCTCTCATCTTCTCCTTCTTTCATCACCTCCCATGATTTTGTAACTTAGAGTTGTCTTTTTCTCATTTTTTACAATAAAGAATTTTATAGCTGTTTATTGTAATAAAACTGGTACAATACTGAAATTTATTGAGTACCTATTATGGGCCCCATAGTTGGCTAGGCTTTTTAAAAAGTTACCTTAAATTAATTTTATATTAAAAGTATTTCTGTGTTATGGAGATATATAATATTTTTTTGTGGGTCCACATATATTATTTTACGTAAGTGCAAAATTATAATCACACCACATTTGTTACTTTAGGGGTGCATAATTGTTTTCTTTTTTCTTTTTTAGCTTCTTTTACTCTTTGATTTTAACCCCTGCATACAAGAAAAACGAGAATCCATATCCAGGTAAGCCAAGCTATTCCCTTATTATGTATTCTTCCATATTTTCATGTTTTTATCTAAGCTCATACAATCAAAAGCAGCTTTATTTTATATTTATAATATATACACATATATATTATATACACACATATGTATACACATATATGCATGTATAAACTTATACATATGTACACATACATGTGTACACACAAAAGTATACATATATATGAATGTATTTAACACCAGTTCACTAATAATTTTATCTTTTTACTTTTCACACAAAATGGTATTAATAAAACTTTGCATTTCACTTCTCTTAATACTACCTGGAAACCCCTTTTATTGGCTAGTTTAGCTTTAATTATTTTAATGCTTTCATATGCTGCTGAACATATCATAATTCATTTAAACATTCCATGGTTGATGGGAATTGACTTGGTTTCTTGTTAGAGACAAGTATGGACAAGTCTGATACAACCATCTTTAGTCATATATATTTCTGTATTAGCAGTATTATCTCCATGAAATAAAATCCCAATGGTGTAATTTCAGGGTTGAAAGACATGTGCTTAATTTCAACAAAGTTGCCAGATTTGATTTGGGGTGAATAGGCCACCTGAGGTGAAAAAACAGTCGTCACATAGCCGAATAGTCAGGTAGAAGCAGGTCCTAATAAGACTCAAGCATATGAGCAGTGTGGGGACAGTGTGGACTCTGGAAGCCAGCCGCCAAGGTCCCTGATCACATTGCCCTGTTGTGTGTCCTGTGACCTTGGGCAATTTATACAGTTACCCCCCTTCCTACCCCAGTCTCCTCATCTGTAAAACGAGGATGGGACAAGGACCCTGTGATAGGATTCTTGCAAGCATTACATGAGTGTATATGTCAAGTTCTTAGTGGAGCACCTGACACAACAAAAATGACATAGAAGTATCTCATCACTGCAAGTGTCGTCATCACTGGTGTGATTGTCATTTTGCACCCAAGTGTGAGACTTCTTTTTTTATGATTTATTGCCATTTGATGTAAAAATATAATAAACTTCATCTCAAATTTGGGTTGTTTAAGCACCTTCACTGTTACCATCAAATTCCCCAGACACTGCTAATGCCCTGCCATGGAACGCCTAGGTTTCCCCCAGATTTGGCTGACTCGTGGGTTCCCATCTCCCTCACAGGTCCTTTCTGCTTGATCAGCCCACGCACAGGGGGTCTCTAAATTCCACAGTGTTGTTGTCCCATTCAGAGCAACCCTTCCCCAGTAAGACAATACCACATAAGCCCCAGATCCCCAGGTCCTGAGACTCCCATTCTGAGGCATATTCTACACGACTCTTTAGAGAGCACCCCTGGACTGACCTCAAGCTGTCGGTAAAGCTTCTAGAGAGGAACCACCTCACCAGCACACACTTCGTTGTTTCCCCATATCTCCCACCCCCTTCTCACCATCTCACGCTGCCTCTTCTCACTCCTGTGTCTTCTGGGTTCACCTCCCAGGCAATTTGCCTATCTGGTTTCTTTGGTTCAGCTCAGCTCTTAGAGGACCAGAGGTAAGAGCAACCCCAAGGCTTGGGATAACTGTGTAGAGCTGAACCAGTTCCTTTTTTACTGGCACAAAAGTACTAGATTACATGACTTTTTTCTGAGTGTTCCTCTGCTCTTCTGAATATATATGTATATGTGCATTTATATACAAATATATTGTGTATATTCATATTTGTGTTCATATACCTCTCTTCAATATTCTTGCTCTGTCCTTTAAAATAATGTTTACATCTATATACCCAGGATCTACTGCAGAAAAAAAAAAACAGTGACCATTCTTGAATTCATCAACCAGAATTTCTAGTTGGGAAATCATTTCATTTTTTTCTCTAGAAATTATTTTATGAATAGTTGTGTGTATATGGGCTCCACTTAAACCTCCTTCGGTTAATTATCTTTCTCAAATTCCATACATCTCCCAGCAGTTTTGCTTTGCCATTTGTGATTTCTTCACATTCTGCATTCAGGATACCTCTGTAAATTTGTATTTGTAGGTGAACCCAATAAGGCTGAAGTCTGGAGAGTACCTTGGTGGTAGAAGGCCATTCAAGATTTGGGGCAAGGTCTATATGCTACGTTATCAGAAAGCAGGCTGCCTATCTTATTTTTGAAGCACCCCTGTCCCTGGGCTCTTCCGTTTTCCCCATCTCAGCTCCCATAAGCACCTTCTCAGTGTTCGGGGTGCCAGGAAGATCAGACACACACAGTGGATTCACTATGACCTTCCTTTATTGCAGACACAGATCTCTGCTAGGAACCTCTTCCCAAGGTCCATAACTTTCTCTTCCTTTTCCAGTATTACCCACTATTAGTCTCCAGGCACTTATCTCTCTCACACGGGACAAAAGCACAACACCAGCTCTCACCAATTAGCCAACAGGAAGGAGCCCAGACCTTCACTTATATCCACCAACCCCTAAGCCATGGCCAAATGTAGCCCAGAAGGCAAGAGAGAGATTGAAAAATCAGTCAAGTCAACATAGTCTCATAATGCTTTTCTTGAGCCCCCTCGGGCATTCATCTTTTTTTTTTTTTTGGTTTGTTTTTGGCGACATTTTCAGGAACTAACCTTTTCACCAGGGCAATATAACATAGATGTTAAGAATGCAGTCTCTAGAGCAGGATTACGTGGATTCAAGTCACAGTTTATCTACTTACCTGTGTGATCCACACATCGTAATTTAAACTTGGAGCTTCTGCTCCTGTCAAGTATGGATAAGAGTACTTACTACTCAGCGTCCCAGGAAGATCATACAATAAAGGTCACACCGTTCACCAGATTCTAAACAGTTTAAGAATAAATTACAACTACATCAATCACAACATCAACTTATTACTGAAGGTATACGGACATGCGTAGCTTGGTAAAAGACAGATGTCAACTAAACCTCAAAATTATGAACCACCAATCTGACAGCAAAACAAATGATGTCCTCATTCTGAGCAGCTGATCCCCCACAGAAAACATGAGGGCAGAGTTAAACTGTGCACACCTAGTTATTTCCCCCAAATTTACCAATCCATTCTGTGTGTGCATCTTTCTCTGGGTGAAGAAAACTAAGAGTGTAGCGGGCTTTAAGTTATCTAGTGAAAATCTCTCTTCATGGAACTAAGAGAGTGTAGGAAAAGGTGTCTTCCCTGTCACACTGAGGTTTGCATCCATCTCAGACAGCTTTTGCCCTGAGACTTCTTTGTCTTATTATCCTTCCCGTAAAGAGGGCTATGGCTCTCCCCACGGTTGGAGGTGAGCAGTTTATTAAGGCAACTGCCTCCACCTTCATGAAGCTGCCCTCTCATTGTCAAAGGCAGGTCCTTGGATAACCTTCTGGGATTCCTGCTGGACAGATTCTATCCAGTCTCTCTCAGTTCTCAAACATGGGTGAGAAAAATAAGTGATTTCAATTAACTTCTCAGTCATCTCATTTCCATTCTATTCCTTTTCTTATCCAAAATCCTGTCCAGCCACAAAGTACAGTGTTTAGAGGCCAAAAATAATATGAAATATATAAAACACAATGCATGAACTCCAATTAAAAATGTCAACTGAACTATGCCCCTGATTTTAAGCCTATGCAATTAAAAAATTCCCAAGAAGAAATTAAAGATCCAATATATAAACCCTTTTAAAGTGCAAATCTAAAGATAAAAGTCTAAAGCAATTAAAATCAATTAGTTTATTCTTATATGTTCAAAAGCAATTAAAATCAATTAGTTTATTCATATAAGTTAAAATCTAAAATCCAAAATTCCTATGTTAAATCTATGAAAAAAAAAAACCTCCTCCTAAATTTTGTACTCAGTTTCATCTCATTCAGAGGCATTCTTGATGACTGCTTGGAAGCGTGTTCTTAACAGCAGCTAGGAACAGCTTAGGCTGTCTCTTATTCTAAGGGGTGTGGTTCCTTTAGGGCCTTAAATATAGAGATATAATGAATCTCTCCAGTGTTTCACTTTTATTGGTTTAAAGCAGTGCACAAAACACTGAATATTATCAATTTGCTGTCTCCATCCCCAGCAAATTTGGAGAACAAGATAATCATTAGCCCTTATTACAGTGATCTCAGGGAAAATGTGTTCCCAAAACTCAGCATATAGTGTTACCAAGATCCATAGCAGAAAGCAAATGAAGGCGAGACTGCAGAGATAATCTTCATGGAGTTTCCCTGGCCGGAATGACAGGCAGTCCAGTTCTGTTATTCCAAAGCCAGGCCTTCTAAGGTTGCAGTTTTTTGGAAGCACTAACACTGCAAAGTATTATTTTTGGTACTATGTTAAGTCTGAAGGAAAGCTTCAACAGCATTTCTAGTTAAAAAGAAAACTGTCGTCATTCATCTTGATATTTGGAAAGACAGCTACGAGTGGAGTGGTTGTTTCTTAACAACGGCAACAAAAACTCAGTGATGGCGTATAGGGGATGGTCTGTAAGTGTAGGTGAGGCTGGCTTTGTAAAAGTTCAGAGAGAGTTGAACTTGTCCAGGTTAAAAATCAGCTGAAGCCTTAGAAAATTGTCAGAACAAATATTGTCAGAGGTCTCTGGCCGCCTTCAAACAAAGTTGGCAGAGAATGCCACTACAGAAATCAGCCTGAGCCATAATTCTAAACATTGAACTGGGCCTGACTTTCTAAACACTATGGTGAACCCACAAAAAATAAGGCTCTTTCATACTCCTGCCCTTTCTTTGGAATCGCTGTGGTCGTCTTCTACACCCTAATTTTAATCTTAGTATGTGGTTTGTCATTATACAAATTATTAAATTTGAAGCTGTGTAGCCCTCAGCCAGAATCATTGGCTGAAGGCCCAAATGAAACTTCATAACACATATGCAAATTTGTGAATAAAAGAGCAAGTTTACTGGTAATATATTGGGTTGTTGGAAAAGTCATGACGTGTTTTTGCAACAGATGGCGCTAGTTCATTTTTGAAAGTACTAAAGTCATTCACATCTATGTTATTGCTATGTCATTTGACAGCTGACAGTTCTAGCTTCGTTCTAAAAAAAATTTGAGTGATTTGGCTGAGTTTTGGAGATTTTACAACAAGTTGAAGATGGAAGACCAAACTGCATTTTTGCCATATTTTACTGTTTTACTTCCACAAAGGGAAGAACTGGTGTCAAGCTTGTGAAAAGTTGCGTCAAGTTTACAGTGACAATGCTCTACAAGAACGTCAGTGCCAATGATGTTCATGAAATTCCGTGCTGGTGATTTTGATCTCAATGACGGGTCAGGGAGGCCCACCGAAGTTGATGATGACAAAATAAAGGCATTGCTCGAGTCAAACCCATGTTGCACACCAGGAGAGACTGCAGAAACACTGAACATCCATCATTCAAGCATTCACAACCACCTGAAGAAGCTGGGATACGTAAGCAAGCCTGATATTTGGGTTCCACATGAACTCAAAGAAGTTCATTTGACGGTGCATATAAACATCTGCAATATGCTCATTAAACAAGAGGAAAACAATTCTTTTTTGAAGCGACTGATAACTGGTGATGAGAAGTGGATTGTTTACAACAATGTGGTGTGCAAACAGCCTTGGTCCCGATGTGATGATTCACCTCAAACAACATCGAAAGCAGACATTCATCAGAGGAAGGTTATGCTCTCAGTGTGGTGGGATTGTAAAGGTGTCGTGTTTTTAGAGCTCCTGCCAAGGAACCAAACAATCAATTCGAATGTGTACTGGCAGCAACTGGAGAGTTTGAACAAATTCATCATCCAGAAATGTCCAGAGCGTGTTAATTGTAAAGGAGTTGTGTTCCATCGCAACAACGCGAGACCACACACAAGTTTGATCACCCATCAAAAATTATTGGAGCTTGGATGGGATGTGTTACCACACCCACCATACTTGCCTGATCTTGTGCCATCAGACTTCCACTTGTGTCGCTCTCTTCAAAACTCCTTGTGTGGTATAGCGTTCAATTCAGATGAGGCTGTAAATCAGCACCTTGTTCAGTTTTTCGCAAATAAAGACAGGTCCTTCTGTGAACGAGGAATTATGAAGCTCACTGAAAGATGGCAAAAGGTTATCGAACAAAATGGGCAATATATCATTGATTGAACTTTGTTCTTTATATAAATAAATGACCTTTGAAAAATATAGACAAAATACATCATGACTTTTCTGACAACCCAATAGTTAATATTTGAGCTAACTACATACCTGTGCATAATCTACCCCATTTATGTTTCATCTAAACTATAATCCTGGCTTCATTTAGTTATACTTGATTTTAAACTGTATTTTGCTGTCTTCTTCAAGCCCTTTTCTCATCTTCCTCCGAATGCTTTTTTCTTCTCTTTGGCTTCCTTTTCCTTTCTTGCCTCAAGATCTCAGCAGCAGCTGGCACTAATTATTCATCATGGGTCTACAGGGCGCTGAAGCTTGATGGATGCCATGCTATCCACTAGCTCACACTCAGCTTGGCTAACAGGGGCCCGCAGGAAATGGTGGAAGGAAACCATGTTTCTGGTTGATATGCATCAGCCGAGAGACATTTTCTCATCTTTATAGTGAAAACTTCAGCCAACCATACATCAGCAGATCTTTGCCCAGACAAGTTCATTCTCAGAAACCTGTAAAAAAAAAAAAAAAAAAGAGCATCCTAAGATCAAACACATTTTAACAGTTGGCAACAGTGGTTTCCTTAAAAAAACTCCCCATATTCTTTCTAAAACTGATGAACATTAAGATTGTTTTCAGGGTTGGTTTTTGGTTTTGGTTTTGTTTTGGTTTGTTAATTGATTTTTACTACAACAAAGAACCCTGGCATTAAACATCCATGTACATAGCCTTTATTACCAGTTCTATTTTTCCTACATTTCCATAAATAAAATGGTGGGTTGAAGTGATTTTGTAATTTTAACATACGCAGCAAGATGGCCTTTGCCCACACTTGCTCGAAGTGTTCGTCAGTTGCATTTTCTCTGGCAGTGGATGAGGGGAAATGGGGGGCTTGATTGGAGGGAGATGGACACTGAATCATACAGGAGATTCTATAGCCCAAAAGAAGAAATTCGGGGTTATACTAAGCTCAAAAGGACTTTAAGCAGAGGGGTGACAAGATTTTAAAAATATTATTAAAAACACTTTCATTTGCCATGTGAAGAAAAGTTTAGGGAAGGCGAGGGTAGAAGCAGGAAGAAAAGCATAATGAAAAATAATATAAGATTTCTCAATTATTTGCAATATGAAAATATTTTGAAATGAGTTTGCACTATTACAGGAGTCCTCTGAGATTTTTTTTTTTTAAGATTTTTATTGGGGAGTTGGGGGGATGGGAACAGTGCTGGGGAATTGGGGGAAGGGGAACAGAGAAATTGCTGTCATTTTGTTCTTCAGTCTAGTTGTGGAGGACGTCGCTTCACTGGCCCAAGTTGGCACCATCATTGCGCTCTTCCCGAGTGAGGCAGATCAGTCGCCGGCTTTTGGATGGCCACTCACTGTGGCTGCTGGCCGCTCATGCTGGTTGCTGGCTACACATGGTAGCCCATGGCAACCCACTGCAGCAGGGGCTGCTGCCTACTCCGTTGCCGGTGACTCACAGCAGCCCAGCTCCAGGTTGTGCTGTTGTTCAGCATCTTAGCTGTGGAGGGCAGTGTCACTGGCCCTCATATGTGGGATCCAAACTGGGGCCCTCTGGCGTCCCAAGCCAGTTCTTAACCATTGCGCCACTCGGCCAGCCCAGTCCTCTGAGATTTTTATTTGAAGCAGTTACACTAAAACTTCTGTTTAACCTCTGCAGAGTATCCTTGTTTTTAATAGGTGGATTCCAAAAATGTATGTCCATAAAATATAAGAATGTTAAGTTATAATAAATAAAATGCATTCAACAGCACTTTCTTGGAGACGTCTGCTCTGATAACCCAGTATTAAATAGATCTTTTCTATTACGCTCTTTCATATCAAGCATCTTGTTTTTATTTTTTATCATAACACTTCTCTGCTTTTTTAATGACATTATTCATTTGTATTTTTATCGGCTTAGAGTCCATCTTTCCATAAGACCGTCTCCATGTCTGTCTTTCCAAATGTATTCTCAGGATGTAGCATGGTACACATGCAGGACAAACAATACACAAAAGTAAATATATGTTAAATTAACAAATTAACATTTATATATTAAAGACCAAAGGTCAAACCTACTTATCTTCATTTCCATACCTCATACTGGAAAACATTAGTAGATATTTTTAGGATCTAAATAAAAGAAATTATAGAATCTATCAATTTAAAAATATATTTTATGCAAATTAATGTATCATTCTTGTATTTAATACAGTTGAATATCAGCCTTGGGAAATTATTAATGCAGATGTATTTTAAACTGACAACATATTTATGATACATAGTCATTATTTATTATTTGAACATGGTTTGTCTATCAAAAACATAATTTATTTTCTAAATGACTTCTGCCTCCAGTCAGCATCCTTCTAAACAGCTTGTCCAAATGTTTGTAGGGAGATAGGAAATTATTATTTCATTGGAGATGTAATTAGAAATTAAAATATGTTGGATGTGGTACACGATGATTGAATATGAGGGTAAGGGAAGGGTTCAAATGAATTCCTGATAGAGTTAAATAAAGAATTTAAGAGTAGAAACTTTGCTTAATGTCTATAGCTAACAGGCTGGAAAAGTTTATAGCATTTATGTACCTTGGCTGCTTCTTGATGCTTTTAACATGATTTCATGAGATATGCTGAGGTGAGACTTGGCCAGATACTGAGAAAAATGAAAGGGAATAGAATTGTACTGAAGGAAGCTCCCTCTACTATTGACTGCCATTGAAAATGAGCGACCGGTAATTTGAAGTTTACAGGATTGTAAAAACCAACTGTATATGTGTAAACCAAGAAACAAGAGACATGATTTTCTAAGAGCCAGCCCAATTAAGGATGTCCCCTTTTTCCCTAAGTCTATTATTTCACGTGGCCTCCAGGTAATTGCCATTAAATTGAGGGGGACAAAGACGTGCATACATAAACCCCACTAAATAAAAGAGGGATTCCTCAGATTTCAGACCTTCACATATGATGAACTTCATGGAGAGCTTATTAAAAGCAAATAGACAGGAAGCCTGCCAAAGCTTGAGGAAATTGTATTGCCACAGAAATCCCACACCTTACAAAGACTGCAGTTGTTATCACCTGTCCCGTGCCTGTATCTCTCATGTACCAGCCCCCATGAGGTATCTCTCACCATGAACTTCAGGTTGGAATGCTGAGGACTACAGATAAGGTAGAAGCTCCGGGAGTCTGAGGAAGACAATGGTAAAGGCCAGCAGTCATTAACAGGCAGCAAAAGGAGAGGGAGCCGCAGGGGGCAGTTCCGCCTCAGGGGAGCAGTGATTGACAAGGACTGTGGACTATGGACCCTGACATTCTTCGTATTTCTAACACCTGATCCTTTTTCTAGGACTCCTCAAGTCTTATATCCACTGGTTTCCATTTCTTAGTCCTCATAACCTGTTGTTCATATAACTATAGATGTTTTCTACTAGAATAATGTCCTAATAACACCTCCTTTTCTTTACATTAATGATTTGTTCAGTGAATTTACAGTTATAGTTTCTTTGCAAAGACTTTCCACTCAGAATTTCTCTATAGTTTCTTCATTTGGGCACATCATTTCCTTCTTTATTCTTTAGAGAACACTCAAAATAGCTTATCCTAAAAAAATACATTATTTGTCTGATAATGTACGTGTTTTCTGTTGCTTTTCCCACAAAGCAGTTCTTATAGGCTCAAAGTGATATGAAACAAAGTTAGTTCAGTTTTTCTCTTGAATCTTTATTCAACACATATGCCCACTGTATGAAAATATTTTTATTATGCACTTATAGTATACAAAGATGAATAAAATGAATGTTTATGGGAATAATGTTCATCATCCAATATGGTCAAACACATGAAACCAGTTTTTTAAAAGCAAGGTGGCATTTGTTTTCCACATTGACTCTAACCAAAGGACAAATCCTAAACTTCATTGTAAACCAAAAGATGGAAAGCCTTACTCCTTTTTATCATATTTTCATTTGGAAGAACAAGGCTAAATGCATTCACAATTTACTGCTCTCTTAAAGGAAGCAGTAATGGGCTTTCAGAAACAACCTTTGGAGCATGCTTAAATATTTAGCAACATTAAAGCACTCTGTTTTTTCTTACTATAGCTTAATGCCTCTAGCATGAGAATTATCCATACATAAATGTTTAAATGTTGAAATGTCTCTATATTAGTCATTCAATAATGGTTCAATTAAGTTAATGTTTATGGAATCCCTATTATGTGATAGAACATTCCAGGTGCTAATTAAAATATATCGAATTTATTTATAAATATTGAAATTTAATAAGACAATGAAAAGTATAATAGGAGGAAGGTATGCTAACTCCCCTTCACCATCACCACCACCAAACTTTCCACTTTCTATGGTCCTAGCTCATTTCTACTCTACTTTGACATTTTGGATTCTCCAGTCTTCCTATGTGAGAATCTGGAAATACAAGTTTACCAGTCTCTGCTCTGGTCACATAACCTTGACCCACTGAGTTGGTGACCGTGTCATAGTTAATGTCACATTCACTCCTCTGAAGTTTACCCAACTGTGAAAGTGCTAATACATTTTCTTTCTTTGTCTGATTTCAGATATCCATGCCACACTTATATTGCTTTTATAATTAAAAATTAAACTTGTTTGAAACAATTAAGTTACTGGAGAATTATGAAGGGAGCAATGAACTAAACGATTTCTCACACAAAAAACAAAAACAAAAACAAGTAGTCTAGGTAAGCACGATGGATTTTAATATGTCTCTCACCTGCAGAGGAAGCATGCAGAAAGAACCAATACTCCTGGTTCACATATGCACCAGGGGGCTAGCAGATCTTACAGCCCAGGGGTCTCACTTCCTCCGGAAAGCACTGTTAAGTCCTTCCCTTGCTCTATGGAAATGGACTGAGTTGGCAGCCAACATAATGAAAGAAAGAGGAGAAAGAGAAACCCTGAGACAGGGAGGAATAGCTTCAGGCAACAAACACTCAAGGCTGTTGATTAGATATTGGGGTCTCCAGCTCAGGGTACTTATGGGGCTAAGATGCTGAGCAGAAGTTAGTGCAACACGACAAGGCAACACACTATGGATCACAAATGTGTGCCATCTGCCAGGAATTAGCAGCGTCAGTGATACCCTGGGGCTGTGGCAAAGCCTGGCATAGTGTCAGTGATATGACAACCTCACATTAATAAAGATATAATCTGAATATCAGCAGATAGAACAGAGCCCAAACATAAAGAGCTGAGCGGCAAGGCACGTTACTCCATACTACATAATACTACAGCAGTAGTAAGTATTGTTTGAAATGAGCTTTCTTCAAAAGACCAGATGTGATGGCATGGTGGTTCCCAAAGCTCTGGGATTGACAAAAGAGTGTTCAATCTTTAGCCTGTCCAGTGAGGCTCCCAAGGAGACCCAAGGTCATCAGAAATCAAGTAACCACCATTTGTGTGACACTTAGCCTTTACTTGGGTCAGGTTTTAACTGGAAAAAGATTGTAGGGTTCCTTTATTGTTTCTGAATTGGATATTTGTCATTTTGTTTTCTTGATTACCATTCATTCCCCTTTCACAGTGGCAAGCTAGTTTATTGTGGCTTTTTAAAAACTCTTTCCTTTATATGCAAATCCAAGTGCTTCTCTTCCTCCCTTAAAACCAGGAAAGGAAAGGAGTCAGGCTGTGTGCTATCTCCAAGTCTGGAGGAATGCTTGATTTTGAACTAATGTTGCTGAAACCCAAGGGAAGGTATCAATCTGAGGAGCCTGTTCTTAATAGACCAGGGCCATACTTCATAATCCCCAATCACCTGGGTTCCTAACCATTGCCAGAACCCCCAGAATTCCACAAGCCCTCAAGACCTTTCCAATAAATTATTTATGCCTGAGTTAGCAGGAAAGAATTCATGTTGTTTGCCTTCAATATACCTCATCTGATGCATCACCCAGAGGACACAGTGGGGATAACTCTTATCGCATCACCCAGGATACACAGTGGGGGAAAACTCTTACCAGAAGCAGATAAATTAGGGAAGGGAGTTATGTACGTACATTAGCAGAAAAGGGTCATGGGGAAATTACTGCCTGATGATACCACTAATTCTATGTCTGAATTTATCTAATTTCTAAAAATCTCTTTTCAATATTCTACTACAAAACCTTCTTCCCTGACACTTCTAAATAGGAGGGAAAAACTAAAGAGAGTAGGTCATTTGTGATGTATGAAAATAGGTCTCATTGAACTTCTGATACAGAAACCCAACTGCAAAGAGTTGTAATGAGTGAGGGATGTGGATGTGGGTGGAGGTGAAGGCACTTAATGAAGCAAGAGAGAAATGAGTAATGACACGCTACTTTGAGGCAGTGGCCAATCACAGAGAGCGTTTTAAAGGCAGGGGAAGCCGGTGCATTTGGGTGTGAGTTAGATGGAGGTCTAGGTTCATGAACAGCAAGGGGAATGGAAGAGGATAAATGAGGAGTGAAGATGGGGAAGAAAGTGCTAAAAGCAGAAGGGACTTTTGCTCAGGGAGAGCACATGCCAGGTAACACAAATGGAGACAGAAATAATCAGAGATTTGAGAAACCCGTGTGAAATGTCTTTGATTTTAGTAAGGTGTTTCATGAATTCATGGGCTGTAAGTGACCTTGGAAGCATCAAAACAACCTTCTGAGAAATGTGTGCATTTCTTCTTAAAACTTGTAATAGTGGGAAAATACTATATCTCATAAGATAGGCTGTTTCTGAGCAGCTCAAACTGTAAATGACTATAATAAATCAAGAAAAAAAAATCCTTTTGTATACCTTCCATCTCTATCCCAGTTTCATCCTCTAAGACCACAACTACTCCAATGTCTTTTTCAAACATTCCCTCCAAATACTTGCTTGAGGATAATTATAATTCTTACTTTAGTAGAGGAACTCATCCAAACACATCTTTTAAAATGTAGCCTTCTATATCACAATCTGTTATTGGAAACCCATCATCTGTTCGTATCATCTATTTTTTTTTCCCATCTGACTGGAATAGCTTTAGTCTCCTTCTCCCCGACCCCCTCTCATTTCCATTTTTCTTCCTTGTCTCCCTGTTTCCCTCCTTCCCTCTCCCCTCCATTTCTCTTTTTTCCTCACTTCCTCTTCCTGTGTTCCTCTCTCTCTGCTCTCCTATCTCTCTCCTGTAATCTCTCTCCCTCGTTCTCTGTGTCTACATCTATTTTTGGCTCTCTCACTTCTTCATTTCTTTTGTCTTCATTCACATGTACTCTACTGTGTTTCTATTCTTAGGTATAGGTATATGAAGGTGTGCATCATTGGATGCTTTCCAAAGATGGCCATCAATCACTGGAATGTTTTCTGCCAGATTTACTCTTTTTCAACAGAGCACATTTCTGCATGCCTGTATCGCAGCTCTCGGGGCTCAGCCATACCTATGCGGTTGTGTTTTTCTACTTAGATTTGAATCTCAAGTTCATGTGATCTCCAGTCCAGATGTTGTGCCATCCAAAGTCATGAACATGATCTCTGACACCTTTTACAATAATTTCTCCCAGGAACTGCTGAGACTTCTTTCTATTGATTTTCTTTATCCCTTGACAGACAAGATTTCCTGCATTCTGCCAGCGTTACAGATATATCAGATTCTTTTTCTTCTCTCCCTCCTTTAAAGCTTAAATTTCTTGTCATGAAATCAATAAAACTCAAGGAAAATATGTCTTTTTAAAAATCTTCACAAGCGTCATCTGTCCCTAGAGCAGAATCCATGTATTCCACCCTAAGCTCTTTAATTTCTGAGCCTAATTCCTCATCTGTAATGTAGTAACAGTATCTACTTCATGTCTCCAGCGAGCACCACCTAGCACATGCTCTAAAGACATTGCAGAAATGTTGTGAAAGCTTTTCTTCCTTCCATTTAGAGTTAAATGTAGGGTTTTAGGTTTTGTTTTGTTTTGTTTTGTTTTGTTTTACCATATAGAACACTATACATTTTAATTAATTTTTCTGTTTTCTCATGAAAATATCAGTTCCACGAGGGCAGAAATTCTTGCTGTCTTGTTCACCACCTTTCCCCAAGTGTCTAGAAGAGCCTGTCCCATTATAAGTACTCTGTAAATACTTGTTGAATGAATAAATGAATGACTACAGGACACAATAAACAAGGGAGATGAAGTGGGCCGGTAAGATTAAGGGAGTAGGTGAAAAGGGTTAGTATGGATATTACAGGGAATCAGATATCAATCAAGTGGTTCATTAGATCAATCAAAGGCTATCACATAATAGCAGGACTGAGCTAAGGTTAGAAGTGCCATCCCACAGAGCAACATACTGTCCCCACAACCAGGAGTCCTGGTCTCTGCTGGATGGAGGACCCTAGGGACATGCACTGTGAAGCTTTTGTGACCTTCATACATTTGAGGTACTGCTGTGTAGGCTGGCATTATGGCAAATAGTTTCCAACTGTTTAAAAAGGTTTATGTAAATTAATCTAATATTTCCTGTTTGTTTTCTGTTTCTTTTTTCCTACAATAAGTATGACTTGCTTTTATTATGAAAAAAAAGGGTAAAAAATGAAAATTTGCAAACCAAGAAAAGACTTTCTTTGTTGTGTAAGAAAAGAACCCTCCTATTATTAAGAGTTTTTAACAAATGTATAGGTACTGAATTTTACCAAGCAGATTATTATCACCTAATGAAATGTTTATGTACATATTCTATTTTGACTAACTGAGAAGAAATTCCTTAGAGCCTATTCATAAATTTTTTGGGGAAAAAAGAGTATGTTTATTATCTTATTTTGTAACTCAATTTTAATTGTTAGCATTTTATTTAGGAATATTATATTTATATTTTATTAATTGGTTTTCCTATTTTCAAGTAACAAAAGTTAACTCAGATAGCTTAAGCTATGGGGGACTTGTAGGAGGATGTTGGGGATACACAGGATGGTCAGAAAGCTGAAATTGGGCTTGTCAGACCGAAACCAAAGGAGCTCTGATGGTGAGATGGCAAGTGACAGCCAAGGGCAATCTTGTTCTTCCACCAAAGTGCTCTCTTTGGGTATTCCCTCAAGATGCAAAGTCCCTGGAGAGAATGTCTTACTAACCCAGGTTAGCAGATGCTTATCCCTTTGATGATCTAATTCTAAGAGACTGGTAGATGGGTCTGGGAACCTTGACTTTTCATTGAGAAGTCAATGGGAGGTATCTCCTGGGAATACCAATTTTATTAAGGCTATCTACAAGGAGGAATTTCTCTGAAGAGACAGTGGAGCTCATAGGGACAGGATTGGAGACAGGATATCCATTCTCGCCTTTAATTATCTTTCTCACTATTTTTTTCAGATTGGCATAAATGTTGTGTTAGCTATACACAATTAATTTGAGCACTGATTATATATTTTTTCTAACATATTATGTAATATGTAAATAACCTGTTCTTTAACATTGAAAGAACTGACAAAGTTACCAATATTTGGTCTTAGATATTTGTTGGTTTCATCAACAAATTACTGGAAATTTTTCCTTGGTAACATTTTCAATTTCATCCAAGGTGGTTGGTTTAGTTCGTCAGATTGTATTTTTAAAAATCAGGGCTGGAATCATGTCTGTCTTTTATTTTAAAATTTTTTCGGTTTTTTAATTCAATTATTTAAATTAAAAAAAAAATCAGTGAAGTGGTTCACCTATTCTCCCACCCCCACCTCTGGCACCATATATCCCCACCCATATTTTCTATATCTATGAGCTTGTTTTGTTTTGTTTTTAGATTCTACGAATAAGAGACACCATACAGTATTTGCCGTTTGTCTTTCTCCATCGGATTTATTTCACGTAACATGATATCCTGGAGGTCCATCAGTAGGATTGCAAAATGGCAAGATTTCATTCTTTCTTTCCGGCTAAATAATATTCCATTGTATATACATACACCACATCTTCTTTATTGATTTACCCATTAGTGGACACTTACGTTGCATCCAAATCTTGGCTATTGTGAATAATGCAACAATGAACATGTAGGTTCATGTACCTTTTTGAGCTAGTGTTTGCACTTTCTTTGGATGAATTGGGATTTCTGGATCATATGTTAATTCTACTTTTAATTTTTTGAGGAACCACCATACTGATTTCCATAGTGACTGCACCAATTTAGCTTCCCACCAACAGGGCATAAGGGCTCCCTTTTTTCAACATCCTGGCCAACACTCGCTTCTCATCTTTTTGATAGTAGACGTTCTAACAGGCATGAGGTGAGACCTCATTCTGGCATGTCTGTCTTATTCAGAGCTGGAATGCGGGTCCTAGGACAGTGTCCAGGGTAGAACTGCTGTGTCAGCTAACAACTTGAGCGAATGAACAACCGAAAAGCAGTTTTCAATTATGTATCTTTAAGGGAATTTTTCCATTCATTAAATTGTTCAGCTTAATTTTCTATACACTCCTATTTTTTTTTCATTTAAAATCATTGTGTTTGTCTCATTCTCATTTTCAACTTTGTTTACAATATATCTCCTTTTGAGGATTGAAGCAGCATTTTCAAAAAATAACTCCTGGGCTTATCAACTTTACTATGTAGTTATAGTCTTTCTGAGTACTTTTCCTTTTATTTGGTGTCATAATCTTTCTATTTTCCTTAACTTAAAATGTATCTTAGTTGAATATTTGTTTCTTTATTTCTATTCTTGAGAAAGATAATTACAACAGTAAATACCAGCTCCAAAGCCAGAGAGCTGAAGTGCTTAGGACAAGTAATTTAATCCGTCTCCCCCTTAGATTCTCCATCAACAGAATGCTGATAATACCTTGCAGGGTTTCTGTAAGGATTAAATGAGTTCATATACAGAAAGAGCTTAGATGAGTTCCTGACACAGAAAGAGCACTCTATACGTTATCTACCATTTATTCTCTTAACAATGATATAATTTACAACCATGCATTCATATCTCACTAAAGCTTTGAATATATGGCCCATAATACATATTTTTATACAACACCCCTTCATTATTTGGTTTAAATTATCTATTGAAACTTAATTATTTCTTTGACCCAAACAGTTATTGACTAGTATAGCTGTCCAAAAAAAGAAATGAGTGGTTTGAATTTGTTTAGTATTTTACTATTAATGTATACTTTGGTTACTGGGTCTTGTAAAGTGTTATTTACTTTTCATCTGCTGTTTGCAGATTTATGGAAATTTGATAGTTTCATGTCATATAATGTTATTATACATTTTGTTTTTTTTAATTAATTGAGATATTACCTAGAGTATAATGGTATTTGAATTATAAATGTCTCATGGAGACATTGTAGGTTTATAAAATATGACATATATTTAGTGAAACAGTTCAAATTTTTACTTTTAAAGCCATCATTTTTGTCATTAATTCTTTTTCCTCTTTTAAAAATGATTCTCCTTAAAATGAAAATGATTCCCCTTCTAGCCATTCCTTGCCTTTTATTTTATCTTCTGTCTTTGTGGTAAAGACCATTCTTAACCTGCTATCATTTTCAGAAAACTGATATGATTAAGACCTGAAATTAATCTTAAGGAGTTCTAATACTCAAATAGCACTGAAGGGAAACCAAGAAAGCAGAAAACTTTGAATTTGTTCCTCCCCTAATTATCTGCCATGGAGCTGACTTTGTGGCATAAATGCCGCATATTTTGAATAGTCAGATAGTCCACAGACATTTTCCAATTAATTATCCTGTTTGCCTTTCTGTTGCCTAAGTTATGTCACATAATGCACCTAATACTTACCTGTGTTCTAATAGAAACCTATTCCAGCTGATATTTAAAATTCGGGGAATAGGGGCAAGATAAGCTCTGACACCTTTTCTGACTCTCTTTTAGTTACATGAATTATTGTGGTAATGAGAAGGGATTGAAGAAGGAAGACACTGATGAATCATTGTGGTTTCTGAAACCTTGGTGAGAAATTGCTTCTCTGAGTCATGACTGACCCACAGCCTTGTCTGGCCCCCATGGTGTGGTCTACAAAATCTTCTGTGACTCATTAAGCCAGATAGCCTGTCATTCAGCTTTAGTGTGTGCTGGGATATATTCAGAGGGGGAAAAAAGAATCCTACCACTGTATTTTTTCTATTCACTCTTTGGATGCTCTTTAAGTATAAACTTCTTATCACTGATTTGTTTCTTTTTTGACGGTACTGACTTTTATTCTTTCAGATGGAGGTTTTCAGCCTCCATCTTTGTCTTAAATGTTTTCCTTAAATTATCCAGCTCTATTTTTATATAATAGCTCTTCTCTTTATTTAGTATCAATATTATTTTTATCTTAAAAACGTGTTGTAAATAACCCTCTACAAGTTGCTTTGCAAACTTTAATCCAGTAACGGTTTCTGTTTATTTGGTTGGCCAGCTATGAGCAGGGACCCACACTGTATATGTTGAATATTTTCCTCACCATAAACAAAAAGATATCTATGATATTTATTTATGTCTGCTATTAGAAAGTTAAATGCAGTCTGTGGTGAAGTAAGTGTTCTTTTTCTTCTATCCTCGAAATATTTTTCAAGTGATTTGTAATAACTAAAGTTATAGATAATGCAACTTATATTTATAATGTGCTTTAAGGTTATACTGCTTTCATTCCACTGTCATTTGATCCTCATATCAATTATTTAGAATGTTTTGTTTGTATTGGATACCTACTTTAATTTTACCAAAGAAAGTTAACATCAGAAATGATGAATAGCTGTCCAAACTTTCACAGTTCGCAGAGACCCTAAATGATACCATGTAACTTTATTTATTTTTATTTTTTTAACAAGAGTTCCATTTTATAGTTTCCTTCATTTTATTTATTTATTTATTTATGTATGTATGTATTTTAAAGATTTTTGTGGGGAATTGGGGGAGGGAACAGCGTTGGGGAATTGGGGAAGGGAAACAGACAAGTTGCTGTCCTTTTGTTGTTCAGTCTAGTTGTGGAGGACGTGGATTCACTGGGCCAAGTTGGTATTATCATTGCGCTCTTCCTGGCTGAGGCAGATTGGTCACTGGCCATTGGACAGCCAATCGCTGTGGCTCAGGGCAGCTCACTCTGGCTGTTGGCCACTCACGGTAGCTTACGGCAGCCCACTGCAGCTTAAGCCATTGCTGGTGACTCCCGGCAGCCCAGCTCCAGGTTGAGCTGTTATTGGGATCCGAACTGGCAGCCCTGCTGCTCAGAGCTTGCGCTCCCAAGCCAACTCTTAACCAATGAGTCACTCAGCCGGCCCGATATCATGTAACATTAAATCCTATAGTCTTCATTCAGTTTCAAATTGCCTGTTGGATATATTGTCATTTTAAGCATACCATAGCTCTGCAATATATTCAATGTTTTATTTATTATACTAATATTGGTAAATGCTATATATACAATATTAAAAGACCTGAGCATATAATATCTGTGAATCAACTAGAAAAACCATTTTGACTGTAATTAAGTTTATACCTTGCCTATTCGGTAATAAATATATATATATATATATATATATATATATATATATATATATATATATATATGTGGACTTGTCATTAGATTGAACTAAATAAGCTACTTAAATAAAACAACTTACCTTTTCTGAGTTGAAAAATGAGGATGATAGCTGTGATACATATAGATGACATTGATTGTTGGTGATTCAAGATATAATGTTCCTAAAAATATGGCGAGGACAAATCTTTATACCAAAACAATTCTTTCAGACAGAAGACAATTGATGTTTATTCTATATACAAACTGCATGATGGGTATCATATTACCTAATATTAATAGATACCTATAAATCATTGATATTCACCTTTGTTAATTGGGAAAAACTGAGGCTCATGGAAGGTGTAGTTTGTCTTGTTCTGAGGTTCATGCTATTTCTACAACAAATAAGGTTTCAGAGATGATTGTGAGTGGCAGAGATCAATGATATTTTTGAAAACCAGAGAGAAAGCTTTACAGTCTATGTAACAGTTAGCATAAAGGATTTGTTAGGAAGCTACTGGAGACAGAACAGGAGTGTTAAAATGTTCATCGAGGGCAGGACACATCTGCAAATATAGTGTCTACCAAGTCCTAATGGGAAGTCAGCCTCAGGAGCCATAGGACTTCATCACACACGGTCTGACAATTACATTGGCGAACTTGCCATCATGCGCTTACACTGGCAGCGCTGTATGAACAGCTCGGTCAGGTTTCATAACCTTGGTATATCAGGGTCTCACAGCTGTGTTCATGTCAACATGTGGTGGTGTCTTGCTGAGGGGCATTCATTATTGTTGTTGCATAATTTTGTGTGCTGTCATGAGAATGCCCAAGCTTGAATTAGAGCAACCAACAAACACTAAATTTCTTGTTAAACTTGGCAAGAGTGGAAGTGAAATCAGGGACATGTTAGTCCAAGTTCATGGGGATAATGCCATGAAGAAAATGGCAGTGTACAAATGGATTAAATGCTTTTCTGAGGGGAGAGAATGCATCACTGATGAAGAGAGCTCAGGGCGGCCAGTAATGAGCAGAACTGACTGAAACATTGCAAAACTTCATCGAATTGTGTGTCAAAATTGTTGACTGACTGTGAGAAGCATAGCAGACCTAGTAAATATCAATAGAGAAACAGGGAAATCTGAACTGAAATCTGGCCATGAGAAAGGTGTGTGCAAAAATGGTCTTGAAGGAGCTCACCGGTGAACAAAAGCAAAGGAGAGTCGAAATTTGCCAAGACCTTTTGGAGAGGAAAGATGATGTTTTGGGCCATGTTATCACTGGTGATGAAACATGAGTATACCAATGCAACCCTGAAACAAAGCATCAAACTGCACAATGGAAGTCAACTAATTCTCCATGACCAAAAATGTTCCCTCAGTCCAAATCAAGAGTCAAAACAATGTTGCTAACCTTTCGTGATATCTCAGGGCTTACTCATTATGAATTTGTACCAACTGGACAAACAGTTCACCAAGTTTACTATTTGAAAGTACTGAAAAGGCTGCGTGAAAAAGTTACATGACCTGAACTTTTCATCAAGAATTCATGGCTCTTGCATCACAACAATGCACCAGCTCACACGGCACTGTCTGGGATGGAGTTTTTAGCCAGTAAACAAATAACTGTATTTGAACACCCTCCCTACTCACCTGATGTGGCCCCCCAATGACTTCTTTTTTTACCCAAAGATAAAGGAAATATTGAAAGGAAGACATTTTGATGACATCAAAGGTAATACAATGACAGCTCTGATGGTTATTCCAGAAAAGGAGTTCCAAATTGCTTTGAAGTGTGGACTTGGCACTGGTGTCGGTGCATAGCTTCCCAAGGGGAGGACTTTGAAGGTGACCATGGTGATATTCAACCATGAGGTATGTAGCACTTTTTCTAGGATGAGTTTTGAACTTGTCATACCTCATATATCTTTCCTTATATCATCAAAAAGCAATAATGGAAGGATAAACCCATAAAAATGGTTTCCTAAAAAAGAGAGGCAGAAAATAGAGAGGAAGGGAGAGAAATTACTGCCACATCTCTCAATGTGCCTTGTTTGGTAGGTTTGAATTTCGAAACTTGTATCTATTTCACATAATGAAAACCTCAAAAGCAAAGAAGCAATCATTAAATATGAACCTGTCAACATTAACTTGAATTGGAAATATCTATAAAAACTGATCATTTCTCTCTTTTAAAATTACTTCTAAACTAAGAGTATTTCATTTCTTTGTAACTGAGAAGCTTAGAACAGTAGCAAAAATACTAACCTAAAAACAAAAACCACCCTAATAACTAGGTTATGGGAACTGAATTTCATTTAACATTAAAATGAACAAAGGTTCCTAGGAGAAATAATGGATTCCAGGTTTGGGTTTGGAAATGCACAAGATGAGCCTGCGATATCTTCTGATTGATCACAACAAAGCTATTAAGGTCCAAGGGTACCTGATAAAAAGAAACCAAACAAAAAATGTCAGCTGACACAGGTCCTTCTGGTAAAGGATGGGGTAATTTAAACACCAAAAGAATAATTGTGATGGACTGAAATACAAGACTCCATTTCTGATGATGTTTTCAAGGGCACAGAGTATCCTTTTGGGTTAGCTATAATCCATTCAGTATTTCTGAAAAATGGTTGACAGAGTTTAAGAATCAAGCATATTCCCTGCCTTTCTTATAAAGAAGTTATTTCAGGGCAATCCTGTAGTTTGCAATGGAAAATTTTGTTTTGTTTTGTAAGCAATTAGCTTATAAATTGAGGAATAAACTCAAATTAGAAAATCAAATATTTGAAATCCCTATTAAAATAATGTATCTAAACAATGGTCATCAGTGGCTGCAAAAACCATTAGGTAGAAGGTTGGTGGAGAATTTTATAATGTATGGAGCGGGCTGACAATACCTGAATCCTGTAATTGATGGGACAGTTAGACATTTTGTTCCTTTTAATGTAATATACATAGTACCTCTTATAAATTATTATTTGGTTTAAAAAAATTTTCAGTTACAGTTGACATTCAATATTATATTAGTTTCAGGTGTATAGCATAGGGGAAAGATGCTTCTATAACATGAAGTGATCCCTTAATAAGTCTAGTTACCCACCTGACACCATGCATAATTATTACTATATTATTTGTTGTATTCCCTGTGCTGTACTTTACATTCCTGTGGCTATTTTGTAACTGCCATTTTGTGTTTCTTAATCCCTTTTTCTTTTTCACCGAGCCCCCCAACCCTCCTCCCAACTGGCAATCATTAGTTTGTTCTCTATCTATGAATCTGTTTCTGTTTTGTTTGTTTGTTTATTTTGTTTTCTAGATTCCACATATAAGTGAAATCATATGATATTGGTTTTTCTCTGTCTGACTTATTCACTTAGCATAATCTTGTCTAGGTTCATCCATGTTGTCACAAATGATAAGATTTCGTATTTTGTTGGCTGAGTAATATTCCATTGTATATTTGTACCACTTGTTCTTTATCCAGTTATCTATCAGTGGACACTTAGGTTGCCTCCATATCTTGGCTATTGTAAGTAATGCTGCAGTGAACATAGGGGTGGTTCATAAATCTTTCCAAATTAGTATTTTGGATTTCTTCATATAAATACCCAGAAGTGGGATTGCTGGGTCATATGATACTTCTGTTTTTAATTTTTGAGGAACCTCTATACTGTTTTCCATCATGGCTGCACCAATTTGCAAACCCACCAACAGGGCAGGATGATTCTCATGTCTCTACATCCTGGCCAACACTTGTTTGTTGACTTATTGATGATTGTCATTCTGACAGAAGTGAGGGGGTATCTCATTTTGGTTTCAATTTGCATTTCACTAATGATTAATGATGTTGAGCATCTTTTCACATGTCTCTTGGCCATCTGTATGTCCTCTTTAGAGAAATGTCTATTTAGGTCTCATTTTTTAATCAGATTATTTGTTATTTTGGTGTTAATTTGTATGAGTTCTTTATATATTTTAGATATTAACCTCTTATTGGATGAGTCACTGGTGAATATCTTCTCATTCAGTAGATTGTTTTTTTTGTTTTGTTGATGGTTTCCTTTGCTGTGCAAAAACATTTTAGTTTGATTAGTCCCATTTGTTTGTTTCTCTTTTGTTTCCCTTGCCCAAGGAGACATATCCAAAAAAATACTGCTAACACCAATATCAAAGAGTTTACTGCCTATGTTTTTATCTAGGAGTTTTATGGTTTCAGGTCTGGCATTTAAGTCTTTAATCCATTTTGAGTTTATTCTTATATATGGTATATGAAGGTTGTCTAGTTTCATTTTTTTGTGTATGTCTGTCCAGTTTTCCCAACACCATTGATTGAATAGCCTGTATTTACCTCACTGTATGTTCTTGCCTCCTTTGTCATAGATTTAATGACCATATAGGTGTGGGTTTATTTCTGGGCCCTCTTCTGTTCCATTGAACTGTGTGTTTGTTTTCATGTCAGTACCATGCTACATTGATTACTATAGATGTATAGCATAGTTTGGTATCAGATAGCAATGATACCTCCAACTTTGTTCTTCTTTTCAAGATAACTTTGGCTACTCAAGGTTTTCTTGTGGTTCCATATAAATTTTAGTATTATTTGTTCTAGTTCTGTGAAAATGCCATTGGTATTTTGATAGGGATTACACTGAATCTGTAGATTGCTTTGGATATTATAGACATTTTAACGATGTTAATTCACCCTATCCATTTGTATATGCTTCCATTTATTTGTATCTTCTTCAAATTCTTTCTTTGATATCTTATAATTTTCCAAGCACAGGTTTTTACTCCCTTGGTTAAATTTATTCCTAGGTATTTTATTTTTTGATGCAATCATTAATGAGGTTGTTTTCTTAATTGCTCTTTCTAGTAGTTTGTTATTGGTGTATAAAAATGCAACTGGGGCCGGCCAAGTGGCAGATTGGTTAAGAGCTGGCTTGGGATGCCAGAGGGCCCCGGTTCGGATCCCACATATGAGGGCCAGTGACACTGCCCTCTACAGCTAAGATGCTGCACAACAGCTCCACCTGGAGCTGGGCTGCTGTGAGTTGCCCGCAACAGTGTAGACCCCAACCCCTGCTGCAGTGGGTTGCCATGGGCTACCGTGTGTAGCCAGCGGCCAGCGTGAGCGGCCAGCAGCCGCCGTGAGCGGCTGTCCAGAAGCCGGCGACTGATCTGCCTTGCCCGGGAAGAGCGCAATGATGGTGCCAACTTGGGCCAGTGAAGCAACATCCTCTACAACTAGACTGAAGAACAAAAGGACAGCAACTTGTCTGTTCCCCTTCCCCGATTCCCCAAAGCTGTTCCCCTCCCCCAATTCCCCAATAAAAATCTTTAAAAAAAAATGCAACTGACTTCTGAATATTTACTTTGTATCCTGCTACTTTACTGAATTTATTTATCAGTTCTAATAGTTTTTTGGTGGAATCTTTAGGGTTCTATATATACTATCGTGTTGTGCAAATAATGAGTTTTACTTCTTCCCTTCCAATTTGGATGTCTTTTATTTCCTTTTCTTGTCTGATTGCTGTGGCTAGGTCTTCCAATACTATGTTGAATGAAAGTGGTGCAAGTAGACATCCTTGTCTTATTCCTGATCTTAAGCAGAATGCTTTTAGCTTTTCACCATTGAGTATGGTGTTAGCTGGGAGGGTTGTCATATATGGCATTTATTATGTTGAAGTATGTTCCCTCTATTCCCACTTTGCTGAGAGTTTTTATTCTAAATGGACGCTAGATTTTGTCAAAAGCTTTTTCTTATGAATTATTTTTGAAAAACAGAAGACAGTACTCAAATTTCTAAGTCATGTTTCTTGTTAGCAGGAAGTTTAAGGCTTAGGTGACTACAATAAATGGTGCAGTAAGGATGCAATCAACCAAATTTGGAACTGCTGAAACTTACATGACAAATAGCCTAATGTTTTCAAGTGGCAAACAAACAAACAATACAAAAAAAGGGAGAGGGTACTTGTTATAGACACACACACACACACACACACACACACACACACACACACACACAGATTGCTATATCAGAAATTTAGGTATCAAAAGTAACTGTAGGAGAATGTTTAAATCATATTAGGGTGTTATAAAAACCTACATAAGCATATGTGCAGAGGCATAATCATTATGTAATTATTGAAAACCAAACCTCACCCTTAAGTAAATACTAAGATTGTGGCTGAGACAAAATTAATCCCTGACTTTAAATATTTCACCACTGATTTGTGGGAAAAGATTATTATATAAATTATGGTGATTATGGAAATTATTATAGACCCAAAACCACTTTTGAAGTTAGGGTTCTGCATCTGAAGGCGTCTGAGCCTCAGTTTCGTCATCTATTAAATGGCAAGTATTTTTTTTTAATACATGGGGTTGCAAAAAAGGCTGAGTAAAATAATCTATTGACAGCATCTGCAAATCTAAAATAGTCTCCATATAAGGAAAAGAAGTAATGGTCATGTAGTACATGTAACAGTAAGAAATAAGTGGAATAGAGGACATGCCCATGTATTTGGAGGAGGGGAATCACATCAAGTTATTAGGGAATTTATGTAAGTTTTCTGGCAAGTTTAGAGCTTGGCATCTTCCAGAGGGACAGCCTGAGGGATCTTGCTATGTGACTCTAAATGTCTTTCCCAGCATCTGGTGCTCTGCATGGTTGATAGTCCAAAGGTTCACTGCATAAATGAATGAATAGGAATAGTACGCTGATAAGGCAAGTTGGAGTTCCCGTTGGGCTACATGGTCTCTGGATGCAGACTCCTAATAATGATGGGACAAAAATCAAACCTGGGGTACCTACATGGTTGGGGTGAGAAATATGCTACTGGGTCCTTCAAGTTTTCTTTTTTTTTTTCTTCTTTCCTCAGTTAAGTAGCTTCCTTTGTTTCTTAATATTATGTTCCTAATAGGGCTAAGAAATTTTAACTGGAAACATGAAAAACTACCGCTCCTTATAATAAGTAAAAATGAACACGATCTTTTGAACGTTTATTAAATATAGACTTTTTACAGTCACTTATAAAATTTTTAATCTTTATATATATATATTTTCTTAATTAGAAACATCATTAGCTACTAAAGCGCTAAATGTTCTTATATTCCTATAGCAAAAATCCATACATTGCCTGCAGCCAAAGTTCAATACTCCCCATTTTCCCTTGAATCTTATGAAAATGATATAATTTTAAAATTAAAGTTTCTTCACAATGGAGAATAGCCTATTCTTACATGTCATGAGTTCCTACATGAAGGGGAGAAAGTTCTTCATTGTTTTTTGTTTTGGTTTTTTTTTTTTACTAGTTGAGCATTTCAATCAATCATTTGCATCCACTACCGGTTAACAGGCTACGGTCTCCATTTCCCCTGGAAGATGAAAAGCCACGAGCCACTTTTAGCCACACTTAATCAAAACGCGTGCAGAAATCTATCCACTCTGGTCCTCGCTGCTTCTCGAAGACGACGTCGGCGACCGCGACGGGCTGGCGGGCCTGATTGCTTCAGTGTCTTCAGCAGCAGAGGGATTAGACACATGCGCACCGTTGGTCTCTTTGTGTGCACCAGGAAGGGCTTGGCGTCGATTTACACTTCCTAGCGGGGCAAGAGCCCGGAACGCGAGCGTGCGCTTAGGAATAAAGGTGCACTGTAAACACGGCCACTGACACACATAATTGTCTCGCCCCGTTTGCCTTCTTCCTTGGAAGCGTCCCCACCGCCCTTTCCCGGTGTCCAGTTTGGGAGTGGACGCTAAGAGCCCCGGAATAAGGAGCCGCGTCCTCGGGAATCCAGCCCCGGGAGACGCGGGCCCGGGGAGGCGGGTGGGAGCGGGAGGCGGGAGCGGCGCCCCGCCCGAGGGGCGAGTGATGGAGCGCGTCTTGC